>NW_008824401.1:3431875-3440724 GCF_000699105.1 Pygoscelis adeliae | reverse complement strand
AAAAACCCAAACGTATTTGAAAGTATGTTCAGAAACAAACAAGCAAAACCTCTTATCCAAACAAATCATAGTTAGATCTTGGGTGAGACCGTGTTTATAAAGGTTTAGCCAAGAAGCTTGCTTGGAGATACTTCTCCAGCCTTAACATAACACTACCAGCCTGGACAAGTGCTACTAGAAAACACCTCATTAAAATGCTGTTGTGGTATTTATTTATAGATAGTAATTTATATCACACCCATCATACACACCGATCTGGCAGCTATGATCGGCAAATTGGACTGCTTCTCCCACAGCACTCCCTGCCCCAAATCCACTCCCCAATGCCCCCACTCCCTTACCAACACAACTGCTTCCCACTTGGTATCTGGCATGTATTCAGCATGACAGCAGTGTCGCTCTGAATAAGCCTCTCTTTGTCCACATCTATCCAGCCCTGCAGCATTCTCAAACATGCAGGTGGGGTATCAAGGATGCAACAGCCCTATGAAGAGCCAGACACACATCTGTGGTGCTTTGTAGCTAGGTATTCTTGGGTACAATCATCAGCCACTACAGAACTTATCCCTGGAGTGGACAGGCAGCTGGAGTCTGCATTTGCTGGAGGGTCCAAGTGGCTTTGGAATGCACCAAGGATAATACCAGAGAAGCTCCTCTGCAGGTCGTAGACACCAGTGCAACAGCCAGCATGATAAAACACCTTGTAAGAAAGCATAGGGTGCGTCTTCAGCGGGGATGGGGGGTGGAGGAAAAAAAGTAAAAAAGACTGGCAAAAAAAAGAGGTTAGATGAGGTAGCTGGGACTGCCGGGGGCAATCTGAAATCAGTTTACATTAGAGCAGGTTGCTCTTGATTTCGCTACAGCAGTTGTCACGCTTGGTAAGAATAACAAGCTATTCATACTGCAGCCGCTATTGTGCAGCTCAGCACATGCAGCCTCGTGGAAACAAATCCAAGCAAATGCAGTGGCTAGGATGGGACTTCTTTTTTTAAAAAGCACATAAAATGGTTATGTAAATAAGTTTCCACTTCAGGAATCTGTGAGAACAATTGTTTCCCTGTAAGAGGGCTTTGTTACTGAAGCACCTGATGTTTTACCCTACATCTGCACTTTAGATTGAAATGCTGGCATATACATCCCACTGCAGCTCCTAGGTCCTTCCCACTATCTGGCCCCTTCAATCTCCAACTTTTTTTAATACTTTCAAGCTCATCACCTATCTAGAGTTCCACCTTTGTGCATGCCCAGAACTGCCCCAGTCCTGACAGGGCCAAGCAGCTCAGCTCAATTCACACCTAAGTCTGATCAGGATCCAGAAATTGGGCGTTGCTTTGCCTAAATCCCCTGAGGGCTTTGATCAGGGATTATATGTTACCTGGTGACTGTTTCATGTAAAATGCATAAACAGTCCTGGGAGCAGAGTCCAGAATCTCAAACTCCCATATGAATGCTCGAACCAGTAGGTAAGACAGCCATGCTCCCCCACGTGTACTTGCTTTCCAGCCCACTGATTCAACAGCATTTTGCTGTAGAGCAGCAGATCCTCAGCAGAGAGCGGGCTAGGAGTGTCTAGCTCCCTGCCTTGTGGTTTGGGTGCTCTGCTAGAGGTGGCAGATGGGAACAAACAGCCTGAGGAGAACAGTGACTCTGTTTGTCACTCCTGGCTGCTGGTAATCCGTGTTTCAGATTAGACATCTCTGCTGTGACAGAAAGGCTGTCTGTACTTACCTTCCAGAGGAGCTGCTGGGCTGGGTCGCTGCAGCATTAGCATTTAAGACTTAAAATTTCCCTATTAGTCTCTCTGGCCACCACGCTGAATGTTTTGGCCCTCATATGGAAGTGCCAGGCTTGCCTCGGGCACACTGCAGGGACTGCTGGCTCTAAAGTCAGAAGCTGGGCACTAGAAATTGAGAAACACAGAGCTTAATACTGAGACATCAAAGTACTCCTGGGTATAACCTAAAAAAATCTGTAATTGCATCTGCAAATGGCTACACCACATAGTTACTCAGCCTGGGCACTCAGGTCTTGGTGTGTAACATGAGGAGTTTCATGAATTGGCATGTGCTAAGGGCGAAAGCCATTGGGAAAATCTGTACTGCTGCTATCACTACAGAGAAACAAAGTCTTCCCCTACCCTAGCAGCACACCAACTCCCTCCCTGCTAAGGCTCTCTCCCTAATGTGCATTGGTGCATTTGTCTCATCCAGGACCATTTGGGGGAGGAGGGAAACAGCATTGTTTCTCCTAAAAAAGGGGAAAAGTTGTATTTAGCTAATCATTAAATAGCAAAATGCTTTCTGTATCTGTTTGCATTGCTCATAGATATTAGAAACATTTTTTTCATGGGTAGAAGAATTATTTTACCATAAAAATGCACAATGACATCTCTCTGAGGAAACATCCAAATGGTCAAGCTTCCATCAGGACCGAATTCAGTTTACAGTTTGCAACTTGGTCTGGCTGTTTTCCATTTTTACTACACAAATTATATTTGCAATGGTAGAAACTGATAATTCTGCCCTGGACCAAATACACAAAAAATGCTTTGGAAAATGCCATATTTTGCTCACAAATGCAAAGCAAAAGTTGTTTCTAAGTTTCACTTACTGCAGCAACTGTTCCACAGTGAATTTCCCCATTTGCTGCAGTGCTCAGGAAGTTCCTTTGGAAACCACTCAGCACGCTCAGTACACACACAGAAAACACCAGGAGAGAGCCACAGGTCAAGTCATTTCTAATGACTAAGGAAGCTCTCAGGCTTCCTTCTGTCTGAGGTGCCAGGACAAATAGCAAAGCTGCTCACATTGCCCCATGCCACAATTTGGGGGCAATACCTCCTTCTGATACCTCAGAAGAATGAAAAAAGAGAGACAAAGCTGGGAAAATGCTTCTGAATTGTATACTTCAGCCAAAACGAGCCCCACCATGTTTTTACCGCTAATGCCACAGCTCATCTTTGGATTTCCATTGCGTTCGCCATCACGGGCAACATTAGGGACTCTCCAGCTAAAAGCAGGGGCAGCTACCAACCAAGCTGTAAGGCATTGCAGCTGCTGCTCTAAGAGACTCCTCTCCTCCACAGCTCAGCACAAAGTGGAAGCAGAAACACAGTCACTGATGGGTCCAACCCCACGACCACCATTAGCTACAGAGGGCTATGGATACTGTAGGGCACATACAAAAGGCTGATACTCGTTGCCATGAAGGTTGGTCGGTATTTTTATTGTGTCGCCCAGGTGTATGCATTGGTCAAATTGTAAGGGCCAAAGGGGACAGCAGACAAGGAGCAGTCTTAGCACTTGACCCCTAAAATAGCATAGCCTTTGCGTGGTGATGTTGGGCTACTCCTGAAGCATAGCTAGACATCTGAGTATCTCTAAATGTATGCAAATATGGCTGTTTATGAGCAAGACCTCTCTTTGTTAGAAGGGCTATGGGCTATACAAACGCTACAGAAAGCGGCCATTGGGTAAACAAGAGGGGCTTACCTCTGCCACAGGCTGAGGTGCAACAAAGCACAGTGTTTATGGGAAAACAGAAGAACTCTCTCCAAGGCTGATGACCGCCAGGTGCATGAAGTTCCGAGGTACAAGCTGAGGAAGCATGTCACCATGCTATTTCTCATCAGTGAAGCTTGCTTGGTCCAGCAACAGCAGTGCAGAGCTCTGATTCACAGCACTGTTTGCAGGGCATTAGTATGCCACCCCCTGCAAATCAATAATGGCTTCAGGGGAAAATTAACAGATGGTCACAGGGGAAATCTCCTGAGGGTTTTTTTCCCCTCTCCTCTGTGATAATAGGCTACTTATGATTTTCTGAAACCACCTGCATATTTTCCCAGGCATCCTGGCTACCAGTTAGAACAGAGTGTATGTCTCTACAGTGGTGTTTGCAGCACTGGGCTTGCTTTTCATTAAATGCCTCTCATTTGTGTGCAAAAGACTGTACAGTCCAGAAGTTCACTCTCATGATGCCACTGAGGGGGTGACATGGTGGTGATGACTAATGCTCAGGATTGGGTTCAGGGAATGCTTAACAGTTTCTAGCTAATCCCACTGCTTCAGGAGAGTCACCTGACAAGCTGGTACTCCAGTTTTCTCATTGCTGTAAGGGGAAGTAAATCCTCACTGGTCTTTAGAGGAAGAGTGCAGTGTATTATCAGTGGTATTAAAAACTCCTGCAACTCACTGGGCAACTGAGAAACAACAGATGTTACCCAGAACAAAGTGCAGCAAGAGGAAATAGCACGACATCCAGAGACAGGAGCAGAAAGCTCCACCACCCTGGGTGTATATTACTGTAGAAAGGCAGGGATGGGCAGTAAATGTGTATCTCATGAGTAACGAACACGTGCATTTTCATGTGGCATCACCATTCTGCAAAGGCTGCCAGATAGTAACACTTACTGCTCTCCCTGCCATGGCATGTGATGTATGGCATGGCCACGTGCTCCTTCAGAGCAGCGTGGAGGCATGGGATCTAGGACTTTAAGACATCCCCTTAACCTTACTTAAGCTACAAGATATTTGTCCAGATCCCCAGCTCAGCCAGATTTCACAGAAGTGAGCATCAATTCCATTGTACACCACACCAGGTGTTCTGGGATGAATATCCTGCACGCACCAAATCAGTTCAAGGATCTCTGTGAACTGTACTGCTTGTCAACCACCCAGCTGCAGCCCATCATGCAGGTACAGACACACAGGGCAGCACCAGCCATGCCTGCTCCCCCAGGACACCATGTGTCCTCCACTCCCATCCTCCCCACCCCTCCTTCTCTGCTCTTGCGTTAGCACCACAGAACAGTAAGGCAAACATGAGGGCTCTGGGGCATCCAAAATACCCCTTTCCTGGCAGCTAGAAGCCACTGGTGCTGCCTTCTGATGTGTGCGAGCACTCAGTTGCATGAATCCTCTTTCCATCCCACTACAAAGACCCTACAACAGCTCCCACATGTGTTCTTCACTGTATGCTCTACTGTTTCCTCATGTCAGCATCTGCTGCTCAGCCTCACTGTCTTCTGCTTGGTGCCAGAGGGACAGCTCTGTAGAAAGGCATTCCTCCCCTTCCCTGCTCGTGTGGCCCTGCCTTGGATGAAGACAGGCCCTGGTGCCCTCTAAGACTACAGAGCTCAGGAAGACTCTTTATTAAGGCTCCGGCACTGGAAAGATGCTCTGAGCTAATAGCCACATGTGACCTGTTCTGCAGGGTAAATCTTTCTTCACCATCTTCTTTCCCTTCCCCTGGGTTAACAGGCAGTTGGGACTGCTGGAGCAGGGGTTGTTGATTTGTTAAAGGATCACTGCCTCTCAAAATTGCATTTCAGGAAGCTAGGAATTGTAGTTTGCAATCTGCATGGTTTCTGTTTCCAAAGGTGACCTCGTGCGTGTGTGTGTGTGTGTGTGTCCCTGCTACCTTCCTTCAAGAAATAACTATGCATAAGACAAAACATCGTCACAAACCAGCCTTGCGGATGCATGCCAACAGTGCCGTGCCGTCTGTGCTTTGGCTATGTCTGCTCTAATACTGTGTACATCACATTCCCTGTTTTGAGGACTAGATGTGTGACATCTAAAGTGTCTCAGGCCAGTGCAGTTGAAGGACATGAACACCAAGGGTTACAAATGAGAAGCTGTGGTTAGCCGGCAGCTGGCAGAAGTATTGTTTTTTTGATAAGCACTTTAAGTGGCTCATTAATGGCAAAACCTTTTCTAATGAATCTTACCTGCAGCCAGTAGATGAACCACAAAGGACAGACTCCAGCTCTTTTCCAGAATACTGCTCAGTGGCTAAAGAAGACAAGTGTTGCTTGGAAAATGACCATTTTTTTGTTTTGCAAAAGACAATGACGGGGCAGGGGCCGCAATGCATAAAGTGCACATAGGCTCAGTCACTTGGAAGAAGGATGTTCTCTAGCACCCATGTTTGAATTTTAACTGTTGACTGTGAGCCAGGTTCAGAGATGACGTACGTGGTTTTGTAAGTTACATCAGTAACTTAGTGGGGTGGCTGTAAGCAGGCCAGCTACACCACAGCTCTTGACTGGCACTCTTCCATAGGGAAGATGCAGAGGTCTGAGCCTATAGGAGAATTTCCCAGGAGATGAATAGTGCCCTATCTGATATTTCAACCTTGGTTGCCTACAGTGTCCTGAGACAAACACTGGCAAAAATATGGAAAGGTTTTGTTGTTGTTGTTGTTGCTGTTGTTCCCTGGTTACAAATCTTCTCCATAGATTTGGAGATGTTGAAAATAATCTATGAGAATATGGATTATTTTTGAATTGGCATTTTAGTCCAGAACTGGATTGGAAATAATGGTGATGGAAGAAAAGCTAAGCCAGGCTGATTTGTTACAATAAAGCTGTGTTGTACTTTAGATTACTTATTAACAAACAGCAAATGGGCCTCTGCCTTGACCTTTTTTCATTTGAGCAAATATACTCTTCCTGTCCCTTGTAAACAGCAGTTACTGGTAACTGAGTCACGTACCCCCTCACATCACTGCAGTTAGTTTTTTTCATCTGTGGCAAGGATTTTAGTCAAATTGAATTTTGCCAGGCTCACTAAGGTTATTAGCAGTATTATTAGTCTTAATAATACCAGCAGTAATAATGCTACTCTGGATCACCATAAACCTGAAAACATCTAAGTACTTCACAAATATTAATTAACAAAACTCAATAGGAGGTCTGAGAAACCAGCAAAAATTGTCAGCCTCGCTTCAGAGCTGAAGAGCTGAAAACAGAGCCACAGCAAGCAGAAGTGGCTGTTTGCTTGATGAGTTTCAATTAATGGCTGTTCCTTTGGTGTCATGAAATGCCAGGTGCCCAGTGCCTCTGGCAACACTGCCAGGTTAAAAGCAGCAGCCCACAGCACATATCTGGAGCAGGAGAAGTCAGCAGTAGGTTTGGGAACTGGAGTCAAAAGGATAGGTTCCTTCACTGAAAGCTGCTGGGCTTTCGATAGCTGTGCTGCTTAGAATGGGACTATATCGGATGTGCCCCAGGTGTCCTGTGCCATGACCAATGGTCCCTTGGGCACTTTGGAAAATCCCACTCCTGCTTATCTTCAGTGAAGTTGAAGACTGAGAACATGCCTAGAACTGCAAACGTTCTTGTCCCAACAAACTATGGATACCCACTCCTTTGTCAGCCTTTATATTAAACCTGTTTGAGTGGAGGAGGCAAACTCTGACAATCACAAGGAACCCCTCTGCAATAGCTGATGACTACTTTTCCTACCTAATTATTTCCCTCACTTCTCTCTACTGATATTAAAGCTCCAGTGGTGGCCAAATCATGATAATGGCACCAAGGATTTTGCAGTATTCATCTTGGTTGTGAGTTAATTTATCCCGCAGATATCACCCAAATCCATTCTGAATAGCACAACATCAGGCACTCAGTAAACAAGGTGAAAGTTTCATCTAGATTCTTAACCAGTGATGTCTAAGAGTCTTTGCAGCAAGGAGTAATTACTTGTATTAATTACAGACTCCTCTAAGGTACATTATGCCACAGCATACAGAGGATTGGACATATACATTGGAGGAGTGACTTTTTCATTTCTTTCATTTGTTCAAAAAAACTACCATTTGTAGGCATAGAAAGAACACAGGCAAAGTCAATCTGGATGTGGTGTTTGCAGTCAGGAGGACACAGTGCCAAGAGCAACAGCCTCACAACTGAGATCCAGGTGCAGTTTCTCACTCTGACACAGACTGCTCATGTGATCTTGAGCATGTCACGTAACCTGTCTGTCCCCATCTGTAAAATTAGGATAATAGTAGTTAGTTCATGTTAAAGCCTGAAAGATGCCAAAACAGTAAGAAAAAGGGAGTCTGTCTTCACTGAGTCTTCATCCACCAGTGTCTTCTAAGAGTTACAGAACGCACTGTCACCAGACTGACTCGATTTCCCTGTCTGATACACTCATTGGTCTTTGCCTGGTGGGCAACTTTTCACTCTGACTGTGCTCACTCCTTATGCTCTACGCCTTTTGAAGACATTCTCTGAGAACCTTTTCTCGTCTTTGGAAAGGTGGATGGCAACCAGATGCTCTAACTTCAGAGCCATATTCATCCACCTAACTCCCTCAAGTTCTTTACAGAGTTAGGTTAGATGTTCTCCAACTTTGCAATGAATTTGAAGCATCTCCTTTGCTGACAATAAATCCCAATGTCCCACATGTTCCTTTACATCTCCTGTGATACCCACTATAATTGCTCCTTACAAAAAAGATGCAAGCCCTACGGCTGAAATTTTGTGAGGTATTGCTTTTGGGGGCATGGTGGAGTTCATTTTCCTCCACTTCCCTTTGTCTCAGCAGCCCCAGCTATTCCTCTGCAAAACACACTGGTGTCACGGAAGTTTTCAGTCATGTGATGCCTAGTAACTTTAATGGGAGTCCCACAGCTGTCATCCCACACAGTGCTTTGAAGATCTGGGCTCTGTGTTTCATCACAGATAGACAGTCTATAAAAGTCTCGCAAACAATTCAGGCACAGTCTCTGGCCTGGCCAGCTCTCACCACTGGCATGTTATCCTACAGTAGAAGCAGCCCCCAGGCTTACATTCGGGCAGGAATGGAAGTGATGCTACATCTCTTTGGGGGCCCTCCTAGCCAGCAGATCTTAGAATACACAACACAAGCAAAAGAAAGCTGGATTCTTCTGCATGGCCCTCTGGCATTGCACTCTCCGGGCATAACATTTGGCAAACATCAAAGAGGGGCAGGAAGAATCCCCCCACACCAACTTGGCAGGAGCTTTGGGGGTTTCTGTAGGGTGAGGCACGTTCTGTCCAAGCACACACCCTTGGTCTGCAGTTGTTCACAGAGCCATGG
>NW_008824401.1:3417537-3431849 GCF_000699105.1 Pygoscelis adeliae | reverse complement strand
TTTTGTGACTGTGTTAAAAAAACAAACAACGGCAGGATGAAGGGAAGGCTGCTTGAGTCTGATGACAGCCTGAGAGGACACCTTTGCACAGGAGAACTTCCTGACCACAGGCTGGGGACAGCTGTGTGTAACTTCCCCTTGCCACAGGCACAGCCACTCCAAACTTGCACAGACCCTGCCTTTCTCCCAGCTCTGTCTCACCCAGCTGTGAGCTCTATGCTCTAGAGATAATGGCAGCCTCCGCTGCCTGTCCTGTTTCCCTTGCACAGCAGGGAAGGATAGACAACCCTACAAGCAGGGGACAGGACCACGGTGGGAGACTACAATAAGGAAATCAGTACCCTGATGGGTTGCTGAGGTCCCAGACTCATGGGCACATGGATCCAACGCAGGTATCAAAGAGCAGGATCGCATCACCACGGCTTGCTGCATCCCTTTTCCTCACCTCCACGCATCCATCAGCTGCCAAGAGCGGCTGCCTGGTGGGGCAGACCTGCTCCACGCAACCCAAATTTACAGGAGCTGTTCTGCACCTGCAGTAGTGCAATGGTGCAACAGCTCATGTCCTTGCCTAACCCTTCCTTCCTTACATTTATCTCAGACACAGGCTTGTTGGTAGCTGTCTCCTTTACTGAAGAGCACACCTGGGTGTGCTGTCGGGTGAACAGGGACACAGGGAACAGTGTCTCGCCATCACCCTGTTCTCTGGCTCTTACACAACTGAAGCAGAGGGTGTAGGATGACCATCCCTGGGACTAGCTCAGTGCCCAGCACCTCAGCCCTCTCCTTCTCTGTGGCTCCTCCATGGAGGTCCCCCTCAGCAGTGCAAAGGGAACAGGAAGGATCTGTAAAGCTCTGTGGCTCTGTGCTGTTTTCATGTCTGTTGACACACATTACTCTCTGAATGGGCAGAGGTCTGTGAAACTGCTGATTCATGAACATCTTTGCCATCTGTGGCCTCTTCAAATGACAGTTCACCCTGATCCAAGGATGATGTACTTTTCTTGGCTGTTCATCTCAAACTGATGCTGTCTCCAGTCCCTCAGACTTCGAGGGATTTGGGTAAAAATAAATATTACTGAATTTCTTGTGAAGCTGTTGAGTTAACTCTGAGCAGTGAAGCATTCAAGTCTCTGACAGAGAAGGGAAAGATGTCAAGAGTTAGTGCCGGGGGATGACTTCTCACCAACTTCATACTCAGCCATCTTCTTCAAACCTACCAGTCTCAGCATATTTGCAAAGTCACAGTTTGGACATCACTGAAGAATGAGCGAGAGCCTCTGATATTCAAGGGCCCTGAGCTGGGTCTGAGCGTGGATTGGAAACAGAGGATAAGCTGCCAAATACTGCACGCACCCATCCCAGACAGGCTACAGCCACCTCCTGTCCCATCACCAGAAAAGCTTCATTTCCTTCTTCCTCACCCCAGCCATCATCAGCACCTGTTTTTTGCAGATGATTTCAGCTTTAGCTCTACTGCCTTTCCCTCCTTTCTTTTCTCACTAACAATCTGTTGTTGCCGATCTACTTTCCCATGAATGGTCACAGTCTCACCAAGCAGGGCAAAGCTGTGGTCAGTAAGATCTCCTGCCAGGGCACGTTATATGACACTATTGTGGCCAAGCAGCTGCCCCCTTCCTCCCCCCCAGCTACATCTTCCTACTTGTGAAACCATCCCCTCAGAACCAGAAGAACCCGCTCCAGGGTAAGGTGCCTGAATAGGGCTAGCAGGAATTGGCCCTGAAACTTTGTTATTAGAGCTGACACCCAAGTCCAAAGAGGTGCTGCTCAGCTGCACCTCCCACTAACGTCACCAGCATGGAAGGTGCTTTGCATGCCTCAGTATTAGCCCCAGCGTTATCACAGGACAAATCATAACCATCATAATAAAATTTTGCAATAACCCCAGTTTAATTAATAGTAAGGAGAAAAAAGTCTTGCCAGGCCAGATGGCAAACTCTTAGTTTCTCACGTGATGACTGTCAAATTACCGTCTCCACAAAAGAACGTCACAGAGCACGTTTAATAAACCTTGGAAATGTTTACCAAAGCGACAGTAAAGATCCTGGCTGATCCACCAGGATCTGTCCACATGAAGGGGCCAAATGCAGAGTTGGGTTTTAAGGAGTTACTGCCAATAAAGGACTTAAGTTCATAAAACTAGACTTTAACTGAACTCAGGCACTGAAGTCCAGCATCACAGAGGTCACTATCTCTCAGCCACCTGCACTCTGTGGTCTCTCCTTGATTCACATTCAAGTTTTCTGCTTCCACACCTGCCCAGTACAGCATCTCGAAGGAGATGCACTTTATGTTATCCTCCATGGGCACCAGAGACAAGGAACCCCTTCTCTGAATGCCCTAAGGCATGGGGTCTTGCAAACCAGCTCCGAGAACATGAAATGCAGCCTGAGGCTCCTCACACCATGAAGCTCTGATCACTTCACTCTAAAACAGAAGCTACCCACCAACAGTGGGATGGGGAGAGCAAACATCCCGTTAGTGGAAGGCATGGTTTCACTCTGAAGAGCTTCACCCGGAATAGCCGATTGGCCAGCAGTTAGGCAGTCTCATGGGAAGTGAGAGACAAGCACTCTCAGATTGAGGAACGCATTGAACCCAGGTCTCCCACTTCCTCAGTGAATGCTCTAAAATAAAAGACACTGACTTAGAAGACAGACACCAGCCAGAAGGAAGAAGCACTACTCTCTTACTTCCAAGGTATTGCTGGCACTGTCCTCGGGAAGAATTCTCTCAGAGTCCTTATAAGACTCAAGCATGAAGTCCTGAGTGAGGTTTCTGTGCTCTGATGGCATGGCAGGGATGTGAGAATGGAGGAAGATTTCAGAAACATCTGTATTTTCAATCTGCCCTCTAGACATCAAACATGCTCTCTGGGAGAGAGATGTCTCAAATGTCTAGGTCAGGTCTGGATGTAGCCCTGATTTGAATAGGGAGAATGAGGGGGAAGGAAGGGCTATGCCATTGTACTGCATTTCTGCTCTGGTCCCTGGGAACACACACTCATCTGGGCTACAATCTCCTCAACCCATCCCAGCAGCCTGGCCTGCTGACTCCTCCCCATCCATGGGCTAGGAAGCCTTGGCACAGCAGCACTGCTTTTGGCTCCAGGGTCTGGCTCTTGAGGCTAGAGATGGCGGCACCTCCTCTTCGGATACCCGTGCCCTGTACTGAGCCTCGCGCACCCCGACCCGCAGTCAGTTAGCACTTCTCTTATGGCTCAGGGGACTGGGGTGCCTGGGGGGCACTATTAGCACAAGGGTCTTTCATTTCACCTGCGCTCTTTGGATGGAAGGCTGTGGTTCACTGAAGATTTATAGGTCCTTTGGCTAGGACATGTTCTACAGGATTTGTTTTGGCTCTTCTATGTTTTTGTCTTCTGGTGGGACAGGACACTTTGAAAATTGCTTTGCCCCCCTTTGTAGAAAATATGAGAAAAAATAACTTGACACTTTCACACTGCAGTAAAACACTTTAAAGTGTACTAAGTAAGTTCTGTCTCATCTGGGTGAAAGTGCATTGTACTTTCATGGCCTTATGTGTTATCTTGCAGTAATAACAACAAGAAAACAAACGTTCCGTATAAAACAAAGCAATAAAAGTGCATCAGTTTCAAGTGTGGGCTGGTAATTCCACTCAGTATTTTTAGGCCTGTCATGAAAAAAGGCAACATAACACAATTTTTGCAAGCTGTTTCTCTTGGCAGATGGCATTTCCATCTTCAGTGTAACTCAAAAGGCTGAAGTGACTGATACCACTCTTAACTTTAGTTAAACCCTACCATAGCTGCTGCAGCCACTGCAGAGTTCTGCTTTCATGTTGCTGCTAGCACAGGGAGTTTCAGAAGAATTTTGGATTGGCTTGGATACAAGTCTAGCAGGGTGCTACAAATAGAAATAGCGGAAGAAGGTAGTAGAGTAAAAATATGCAGTGCTACATCATGGGTAGAGAAGTAGCGCAGACAGGAAGTCAATGAAAGGGATAGGCATGCTGTTGCTCTCTGCCACTTGCTATGATTCTGAACGCACTCCATTTCCAAATCCCCAACAAAATTCCCACTTGCATTAAACTTGCCTCCCTTCTTCATATTGACATTGGTAGCCATTCTGGATAACAAGGCAGCCACACTAGGAAGGAGAACGGCTGCTTTTAAACCTGCCCTTTCAAAGCCGCCCTGTGCATTGCATAATAGTTCACACGGTCACCACACTATAAAGTTTCATCTCACAACAGGTACAGTGGGGCTGAACAAAGAACCCTGCACTTGAACCGTTCTGATCTTTGGAGATACATGTTTGTAGTCATGAATCCATTCATATGGTGGCCCACATCTGAAAATCTGGGTGCCTGCAGACAGGATTTGTTGATGCACCTAATGGCCTGGCTTGTTTTCCAAGGTGCAGACCACGTCCAGTTCCTACTGACTCCTGAGGGAGTCACATTAAGGAATCTGAATACGGATTTAGGAACCTAACTTTTGGCACTTGGGGTGGAAAACTTTAGCCAATAAGACCACACAATCCTATTACCATGACAGCTCGGGAATGTGAGAACTCAGCAGTTTGGAATAAGGCGCCACATTAAAAATAGATCAAACTGAAAACAGCCCTTATGGCCTACGGCGCCTAGGACAAGTGTCTGCCAGCTGAAATGCCTTGTAGGTAACTGTTCACTAGTGAATCAGGTGCTGGCTGAAGGTGCCCACAGTTGCCTCAAGACACAGACGGATTTTTTTTTTTAGCACCATATGAAACTCAGCAGCTCCAACCCTACGGGGATCCATGCAAACCTCCTGCTTGCTCTGCTTCCCATGGCACTCACATCCACTGAGTTTCACTTTGAATTTCAGCCTCACAAATCTCCAAATTCAGCCTAGAGTGATAAACTGTGCCAAGCCTGGGCTCCAGCTATGGAGCAGGACTGTTCCCCTTTCTTTTAACACTACTGTATGAAACAATGGAGGAACCAAGTTGCCCTACTGTGACACAGGAAAAATATGATCAGCATCCAGTGCAAGGTGTTGGGAGGACTTATTTCCTGGTCTGTTTGCAGCCCGAGGGTGAAACAAAGGGTGAGCTTGTTTCCCTGGCTAGCGTCTTCCTGCTAGCCAGGGACAAAAGTCACTTGTCCCTTTGGTTGTCTTAGATCTGCCCAGCAATGACCACAGAGATTTGCTGACCTGCCGATGGGCACTTCTGACAGTTGATGGGGTTGCATTTCAGTGGCTCTGCGTTTTCTTCTCTGACAGCTCCCAGAGGACAGTGATGCTTTTATGCTTAATATATGCTGTCATTTTGTATTATATCTTTCCTTTGGAAATAGCTTCATAAATGACCAAAACAAAACAAAATCCCAAACCCCAAAATCCGAACACCAAAGAAAGCTGAGAAGTGCTGCAGACCTCACAAATGAATTACTGGTCCTTCAGCTGACACGGAGTCAAAAGAAGCCATAGCCCTGCCTGCTTTACAAGAGGGATCTGCCATAGAGTGGTGGTTACTGGTCACTAACATTACTTCCCTGGACTTCTGCTCTTTTTCTTCTCCAATCCCACGATGTGGTGAGGCCCTTGATAGAGGCTTTTGCTGCTGTATCAGCATTTGTGGCATAAAAAAAATTTGTGACAATAGAGCAAACCTTTGGATTCCACAACTGGGTTGCTTAAAGACATAAATGACCAAGCACAACCCCAGCGCCTAACTGTCCTCAGTCCGTCCTCCCATGCCTGATTCATGCAGCAGTCACAGAGCGACAGCAAGGGTTACAGTCTTGCATAAAGAACTGACAAATGACTTGCTCAAAGCAGACTGGATGTATTCACATGCAATGGCTCAATGTGCTGGAATAGTATTACAAGCACACTCCGTCCAACTTCATCTTCAGCTGAGTATAGTAACTCACTGAATATTGCAATACACTTGACAGATTAAGAAACCTTTTTACTTTATTAGGTTTAATTCCCTGCATATCTCTCTTTATTTTCCCTGCAGGATTGTTTGGGAATGCCTTACAGTGACAGGATCAAGGAAAGAATAGTATATACCAGGTATGTGAACAACTAACTCTGCCCCATGATAAAAACAATGCCAAAACTTTGGGGGGATTTCAGAGTAATTCTACTTCTGTAGATACAGGTTGTCTGGACACATCATTGGCTAGGTTCTGGCGGAATAAATAAAAACAGGTAAATGATCAATGGGGATATACCTCCCCCAAGCCCTGGGTTTTTCAAAGATGTCCCCTACTCCCTACACCCTACACACAATCTATACATTTTAAGATCCAGAAGGCACCTTTTTTCACACGTAACTTTAAAAATTTACACTAGGCTTTATAATCCTAAAATACCTCTGTGGCACAAAGCCGCATATGCAATACGTGGGTGGAAAAGCTGTCAGCATAGCGGAAAAAATATTCTGCTGAAACTCAAAACTTTGCAGAAACAGCTGAGTCACTCTTTTGCAGTTAAGGTAGTCTGGGCTTGTTACCCTCTTCTACGCCTCTGGATGGTGTCTGGCACACAGACCCATCCTCTGACTGCCAGTGACTCCAGTACACCTCTAAACAAGAACTGCCTTGGAAGTATCGGGCTGACTTTCCTCACACAGGTGTATCTTGTCATCCACGCACATGAACTGAATGAATGCTCACTGTCCTGGACACTCGAAGCCCTTGGGTACGTACAGCAACGCAGGTAGATTTGTACTGGCCAATTCATATACATCAGCTCTACTCTGGTACACGAGACGATACTCAGCAATATTGCCAACTTACAGTTTCATCACAGTTCTCAAGGCAAACAATGTTTTCCTGACCTCCTGAGAATTAGTGCTTTTTTTATGAAAAAGCATGAACACAGTGAAAGTTTGAAAACCTAGCTCAAGTGCAGTAAACTAAAGGAGTGAGACAAAAAATTGAAAAAAGATCTCTTCATTTATCGTTCTCTTTTTTTCTTTTTCCTTCATTTTTTTTTCTTTTCTTTTTAAGTGTCCTGTTTCTTCAGTGAGCGTTATTGTTTTGGCTGGGAAGAGGGAGCTGCCTATGAGCCATCTATTAGCACATAAAATTACTGAAATTGCAAAGGTCCAGAAGTCATAACTGCCAACAGATCATGGACTCTGCTAATGCAGTCACATATGAAATCTATAAAGCTCATTTTAAAACAAACTCTAGTACAGCCTATACATTTTGATCCCCAGAAAATAATTTGGCTTGAAAATCTTTTGATCCTTTGACCTGCATTTTAATCAGAATGCAAGATTTTCCTGAAAACTTGTATTTGTGTGTCCAAATCAGGAAAGTCTACATACACGTAAACAACAGATTAATTTGTATGTGCAACAATGTTCCAGATTTTCAGCATATAAGAATAGTTTTCATATGAACTGCAGCAACAATATATACTAATTAGCTGCACCATACACACACAGCCATGCAAATGCTACCACTGGGATTCACAGTTGCTTATGGGGCAAGTTTGCCACTGTAAAATGGCAATATCAGAAGGTAACTTTTACATTTTAAGCCCTGTGATGACAAGCACACTCTGACAAATCTTCCATAAAAGCTTATTTCCCAGTTTTGTGTTACATGCTAATATGATAGCTGCTAGCCAGTTTAACCTGCATCCGTGTGTTTCCTCCTCCAGTGGGAGGAAATATTCCATATTGTACATCATAAAAGGTGGCCCAGGATGTATACATACCCCAAACTTGAATTGTTCCCTTACCCTGCTTTCCCATCACACCGGAATTATGGGTGGGTCACTTGTGATGGAAGAACTGCAGGGAAGGATTCCCCTATGTTTAAAAATTTTCTGAAACTTTTCTTGTTGTTCTCATATTTCACAAAACCCAGCAGTCCTCCAGCAAGAGCACTTTGCTTTTCACGGGAAATGACTCTAACTGGGGCAAAAATATGCTTTTCTAAATAAACAGATTATGTTATATAGCATGAAAGCTAAAAAAATAAAGTAGTCTCAGCACGCCTACACCCTGCCTGCCATCA
Source organism: Pygoscelis adeliae (assembly GCF_000699105.1). NCBI lineage: Eukaryota > Metazoa > Chordata > Aves > Sphenisciformes > Spheniscidae > Pygoscelis > Pygoscelis adeliae. Next base: position 3,423,821 of record NW_008824401.1, on the reverse strand, counting down.
CCAAGCACACACACGTGCCCAAGCTTTGACTGGATACCATTTCAAGCGCTAGGCCCTCCAAGAGCAGCTGTTGGACAGCTTCTTCTCTCTCAGGCCCTTTCTGTCCTTTTCCTGGATTTCTCTCCTTGAACATTTGCTCCCAATCCAGTTAGTTAAACTCAATGCAAGTTTTGCCACTGGCAGAATCAAACTCTAAATATCCTCACTTCTACATCCTAACTGCAGCCGTTTTTCTTCTCTCTTCTCTAACTTTCCCTCAGCATCAGATTTTCTTCCAAATACGCCCTCTTTGTCTCCAGCAGCCTTGTTTATGCTTCTGCTCACTGGTGGCTGCCCATAGCTGGCCTGCAATGACCTGTGCTGTAGCACCATGCTGACGAAGGGAAACCTGCTCTCTCGTTCACATATGTTTTACACGCATGGCAGCACTGGAGACGGCATTGCTAGACTCATGTTAGAGTCTTGCTGTGCTCGTTTGCTCAGCCCTGTTTCCTCAGTTAGTCCAGCGCACAATGCCTGCTGCAGCGTGATCAAGCAGAGCTAGGACACCAGCTGAGCTTCTGTCACCATCAACTGCATAATTTGCAAAGGGAAGAGCAGCCGCATCAATACGTAAACTTTCTCTCTATTAGCAGCGTACTCAAGAAAGAAAAGATAGACACAACTCAGTGTCCTTCCAGGAAGTTCCCTCCGACTCAACCAGTAATGCCCAGCGAAACCAATGAAAAGACACCTGTAATCCTTACCGGGCATGGAGCAGGCATCTTGCACAGAAGTAAGTAAGCAAGCCTTTAAAAACCATTGCTCAGTTATAAACACGAAATACAAACACCAAAATATATACTGTTCAGCTGAGCCCTACAATGTTTTCATTACTTGAGATCTTCTCCTACCGGCTACTGAAAGGGGAAGAGCAAATTTCACTCCATTAAATGAATACATGAAAACTCTCTCTTTCAGCTGGTTGCTAATGAGCTCTTGCAGGGATAATCCAGGTCACTGATGTAACACTGAGAAATATATCCAGCTACTGAACAAAAGTCATGACGAACACCAACCATGTCAAGAAGCATCTGTCACTGTTTAAAATTCTAAGGAAATCATCCATATATAGAAATTAGCTAATAAAAGTTACAGTTATGTTACTGATAACTAAAAAATCAGATTTCCTACACTAACAAATTACAAAATAAATTACATGAGCTAAATTAAAAATGTGAATGACATTCTTTGCATATTATATCATGACCTATATATTGGTATGGGTCTTGTGAAATACCCACTTGGAATTTGCCTTAGCAAAGGCCGCCTTTAAATTGTTTTTATCAACTCAGAATTCTTGATATTTGCATATGTTATTGCTCACAATGCAAACATAAAGCAGTATACCTACAGCTTTATTTATTTACATTACCTACATGTTCACTTAAAATCAGAACTTGATGCTTTCATGTGGTAATCATATATTGACTTTTTCAAATAAATGTTGCCAATAGAGTTATTATATACATTCCTCACTTAGCAAGCCAAATAATACAGTGCTCTTCTTAAAACTGCAGTCTAGGGAATCAAATCCTAGTTTTACTGCGGTCAATAGCAACCCCCCTCGCCTCCAGAAATAATTGGAATAAGCCAATTCTGTAACCAATAATAAGATAGGTCAAGAAATTTTTGGTATGAAGACTCTGGCAATCCCATTCTTTTGATATTTAACATGAGTTCCAGTAAACACAGGAGGGTTGCTGACTGCAATGAAGCAAGCAGCACTGGCACATAGCCTTCCAAATTTTATATTATTTTATGAGAAGTCTAAATGCTAATTTGCACAATTATGAATCAACAACAGACACTCATTTCAGCCTGACTCTGTCATCAGGGTTTTAACTGAACTTGCATGTCAATAAAAATGTGAAAATAACTTTTAAAAAGTCAGTGAATATACATTCCCAGTCTGCCAAACTGAACTTGGTTCCACCAAAGCAAATTAAACCCTAATGTATAAATGACAACATAACGGAAGTAAAATGTATATATGACAGAGATGACTATAAGCTTGTATATAAAAGCTAGAATATGTGACACTTAGTGACCAACAGCAGGTTTGGCATTCGGTTCTGATCTCACAGTTGCTTGTTTGGGTGTACTTACTGGTATTTGTTCACATCATCTCCTCTCGCTGAGGGACTTCAGTACAAATCACATGGTGGATCCAATACATATCAGCAGCCCAAGATTTATTTGGTCCTTGAGGCAGGTCTACAGCCAGATGCATTAGAAGGTGTGGAGGGAATACCCAGAGTGAGAAAACTAAGGTACAAAACTTCCCCGGTATTCAAGTTCTGAAACATTTTGAGGCATTTATTCTGCCAAGACTTTCCCTGACTCCAATGGGATTTTGCCAGAGAAAGTGGTTTGAATGCCTAAAGTGGGGTTAATTCCTAAATGTGGTTCTTTATTTTAAATGTAAATAATTAGAAATCATAAAACCCTGCTCAGAAAAGGTGCTGTGCTAATCCCTCTCTACAGTCACTTGCTACTGACTCTCAGTGAAGCTGCACGCAGAAAAGCATCCATTGCTGCTTACTACCGAGCATCCTCACATTCCAAAGTCAAGTCATCAAACTAATAAAGGAAGGAGTAATGCCTAAAACTAGGGGAGGTCTTGAATCTCGCTGTTCACTAGGAACTATTGTTAAAATGTAAGTTGTCCTGCTGCACAGAAAATACAGTCAATGCAGGTAACCAGAGCCAGCTTCCACTGCATGGGCCAAATCCTTTTCCCACTGAAGTCAGTGGCAGAACTCCAACCTGTTTAATGGGAACAGCAACAAGCTTTCTATCTGCTTAATATAAATGAAGATACACATCTCCTCTTTGACATATTTTGGGCTCAAAGCCATTGGCTGACACTTGTTTGGTTCTCTGCATGTATGTGACTCATGGGATAATATAATGCCTGATTTCCATTCTGCCAGACCTGTCTTTCTCCGTGGTTAACTATTAATTTCAGAGGCAAGATGCAATACTGCAGTAAAACAGGATGGTATTAAACTAAGAAAATTGCACTTAAATATTTAGACTAAATGAATCGGATTCCCTTTTGTGAGGATTCCCTTCCAATTAAAGAGGTATACTCACATAGTCCTTAAGACATCAGCCAGCTCCTGCGTAGAGAGGGAGTTTGTGGAAATCTCTAGCGAAGCACTTGGCAGGCAAGGTAGTGTAAACACACTGCCTTCACCCCGCCAGGACGGCTTGAGGAGAAACCTGATAATGGAAATGACGTAAAAAAATCTGTATTCCAACTAGTCGATTTTTGTTTCAGGCTACCTACACAGAACTGGGTTACTCTGGATATACAGGTGCTCCATAAACTATGAGCACATGCTGATTTTCCACCAAAGCTGTAAACCCTTCGGGATAAGGGCTGACTTTCTCTCTTTGGATCCGTAGCCTAAGTTTGAGACACTAAGTAGTACCATTAAAAAAATTAAAATTATTAATAATATAATATGGGCTGGAAGGAATTATCTGAACAGACTTTCTGATTCTTCTGAAATTTCTTGTGATATGCTTATTATTACTAAGTGTTGTCTCGGCTTTAAAATGCAGTTACCTCAGATACGATACAGCAAATCACATTGAAACACCGGTATTTCCATGCAAGGTGTGCATTTATATGCAATTTCACTTGCATAAACACGTATTTCATTAAAGAAGGAGACACCCAGAAACAGAGATATCGATGCATAAAACATTATTTTTTACTTAATCTATTATACCGAGAGAGCAGTGGGCCCGTTCCTCCACCCTTTACTCAGTTAGACGTTTGCCATTTTTTTCACCACTGAATTGGGTCAAACCCAATTCAACCACTAAATTCAAACCAGTAAGCGCAAAGCACTGGGAAGCACCTGCTTTCTCCTAACAGCAAAGCATCTTCCACTGCCCTCCTTCAGTGCGGAAATTCGTGTGGAGCACTCCAAAAACTGTTCCTATCCTCCAACCCCCTGAAGCAGGTGGATGAGGCAAGCTCCTCTGGGGCAATTCGCCCATTGCAGAATTGCCAAAAAAAATAAATCACTGAGAAATCTTGACATTCCTCCGCCACCCCCAACCTGCTGCAGGACTTTGCTATGGTCGTGAGCAATCTCTCAACTCTGTACACAGTGCTAGCAGACAACTACTCCCTTCCTCCCCAACATGTGATTACTCGCTCGGCCTCTCAGTCACTGCCCACCCCCATGTCTCACCCCTCCGTGTCCCAAACCCCATGTCTGGGACTGGCGAGGGTGAGGGGTGGAGAAGGAAGGACTGCACAGCCACACTTGTGTGGCAGGACGGGCAGAGGCTGGCAGCATCGCAGCAATGCTGCATATAAAAGGAACAGGCACAGTGGGAAACTTTCAAAAAGCCACCCCGCGGTCGTGAAGACAAATGCCAGTGAATATATACACACTGACAGCACCCTGCCCAGCACTGGAGCTGCTCAAGCCCTTGGCCAAGCCAGGATAAATAGTCTTGGTGCGGGGTGCATGTGTGCAGGAAGATGAGTGGGAATGCCACCTGCGAGGCCAGCCCCTGCCCACAGTCCTGCCACACTTACCTGCTGCATCCACGGCACACTGCAGCAGCGCAGCCTCCGCCTGCCATCCTCTTCTGCAGCAGTGTGGACTGGCAGCTGTTTTTACAAGAGCGTGCTGGACTAGACGATCCCCAGAAGTCCCTTCCAGCTCCAACTGCCCTGTGGTATTTGGAGTAGACAGTGCATAAAAAATCCTTTCCACTACCCAGCGTGCATGCCCAAATACTGCTGAAACAGGCAAGGCATGGGGTCACACGTGAGACTGGAGCATTGCAGTACTGCTCGCTTTGACCCTGGTGTTAAGGCAAACATCCCTGAACACGCTGCTGTGAGAACTTTTTCATCTGGGCAACGACTTAGGGATTTGTCAAAAGCTCAGCCGTGTGCCGGGGTAAAGGTTCAGGTTGAGAGGAAGAGAAAACGCAGAGCTGCAGCTGGGGAAGGCTGCCAAAGCAAAACGCAGGCTGCAAAGAACACAAAGAGGCTGCAAAGAGCACCATTCTGTGAAAACTTTTTGTCTAGGGGCCTTGTCGAAGGCTCAGCCTACAGTTAGGGTTAGGATTAGGGAACGCTGCTCACTTTGGCACTGTGTTTAAGGCACTGTCTCTAAACACTTTTCTGCTATCAATAATTTACCCTTCGTAATATTCCAGGGCATGCTGTGTTTATATAACTATTGAAACACCTATGTGGTAGATAGGTGATCTTAATTTTGAATCATAGAATGGTTGATTCTTCTGCCACTGAAGACCTGTTTAATCTACAGTTCATTTAAATTAATGGAAAAATCTGCTTTGTCTGAGGCCATAAATGATTTGCTGAAACCACACACAACACACACGGTGAGTCACAGTTCAGAACATAACTCAAACGACCAGGACTGTATTCCCATGCTCTAACCACTAGATTACAGTCCCTCCCACATATACCCTGCAATAATCTTTGCTCAAATGATAACAGCGTTTCCCCACTTTACACGTTGGATGGCATTACTCAGTAAGGCACATAATACCCGACGGGAGTACAGATCTGCAGGGCTGGGGGAGGAAGGAAGCACAAGTAAAAGTCATTATTTTTGCCCGACACCACTAGAACTTAACTCTTCCCTTGGAAAATTACCAGCTCTGAATCCCCCAATTTACACCTAACTGAAAAATAAAATCCTTAGTCCTGATCTGCACTCATCTTTTACACATCCCGAGCAGCGAGTGCTCACAGACCGACTGTCACAGTGGATTTCAGAGGAGCAGCGTTACCTTTCCTCCACTCCGCAGACGGCACGAACCCTGCCGGGAGGAGGCAAAGCCCCTCGGCACCCTCAGAGCTGCCCCCATCAACCCTGTGGCGAGGTGGCTGCCAGTCCAGGGAGCCCAGTGGGACTTGCGTGGCTGCACCTGCACCAAGCCAAGGCACTTCGGGAGTCCTTGTGAGCACACAGCCTACCTCACGGCCTGGGCATCACTGGGTCAGACACCTGTGGGTCCAAATCTCTCTCTTTGGGGTGTTTACTATCTGCTGTCGATGTGCCACGCTGGACACACCACGGGGGCAACGAGTGATGGGGAGCTCAGTTCTCCCGGGTGAATCACCCACCCCGGGAAAAGGCGGACACAGGTGCTGCTGAAGGGGACGGAACCCGGGACAGCTTTTCCTCACATGCCTGAGGTGCGGCCCCCCCCCTGCCGCAGGCCGGCCGCCG
>NW_008824401.1:3414898-3416704 GCF_000699105.1 Pygoscelis adeliae | reverse complement strand
CAGGCTGGACGAGCCCCGGCCCGGCCACGGCGCGGGTGGAAGGTGAAACGAAGGGTGACTCACAGGCACATATCTGACACCACAAGTATTTAGGAAATTGCCGTTCTCTTAAAGGCAACCGTGTATTTATTTCTCTGGGGCGAAAACGAGGGAGTTGCGCTCCACAAAGGCGTGTCGGTCACCAGTCCTGGCAGGGAAGTGGGTGCTGTCGGAGAGCGGGATGCGTGGTCCGGAGGAAGAGGAGGGCTTTCGCACTCCGGCTACAGAAAAAGAACTGGAAACACACGGAGAGGCAGATGGTTATGGTAGAATATATGCTGTTTATTTACGAACGTAACCAGGACTTCCGACAAACTTTATATGCAGTTCCCCCCCCAAATTAAAAAAAAAAAAAACACCCATGAGTGTGCATATACATACACGTATACATACCCATACACACACCCCGCATACGCACACAGCACACGCATACACACACCCCCAGCACAGCTCCCGCTGTCACGCTTTCAAACAGCTTCACGTCTCCACCTTGTTCCCTCCTGTCACGACTATTTCAACTGGATGAATTCTTGCGCAGCTACAACATGAGGAAGAAACGCTCTGCATGGCTACCAGTGCTCCCTGGAACAGGGCCTGTTTGTTTGTTTATTTTTCTCTCACTCTGGGAGAAGCACCAGAGTCCAAAGGTGCTGCAGCACCAAGGACGAGCCTCCTGGCCCCACCGCAGGCATCCTGCAGCCCCATGGCCTGCGCCTCCTCCCAGGCACCCCTGCCTTGGGGTCGGGAGGCAAGCGGCCAGCCCAGGACAATGTGAAGAAGGCAACACACACTCACACCCACCCACCCACACAAATAATAAAATAACATTGCAGCACAAGGGCATAGTCTCTGTCACCAGATAAGAAAGTCGTGTGATGGCAAAGATCTAAGTAATGCAATAAAAATAAAGTGTAGCTAGTATACACGGAAAGGCTTTCACATTACATGAGGCACAGCTTGGACAGACAGAGACTTGGAGAGGAGCTAAATGTCCTGGAATAAAGCAAAATACACTGAAAGTTCATAGTAAATACCCGCATCAATAGGTATTTATTCATTTGTGCTTCGCCACGTCGTGACATACAGTACAAGACACTGCTGCTCTTCCTTTTGATGGAGGGAGCTCACCACACTCCCTCACAAGCTGCTGCTCTGTCAGTCCCAGGCTGTCCATCGGTCCCACAGCAGCCATTGCCCCTGGCAGCTGCCCCACACCTCAGTGCTCCAAACGGGTGTCCGGCGCTGCATGTCTCTCAGCCTCAGCCCTCTTTGCTGGCCTCCCCACAGCTGCCCCTGCCTGCTGCACTGCAGGTCAGCTGGGAGGGGGCCTGGCCGGCACCCCGAGATGTCCCTCACCCTTTTTCCTCGCTCCCTGCCAGGCTGGGGGGAACAGAAAGCCCCAGAGCTCCTGCAGCCAGCTTTTAAGGCACATCTGGATTGCTACGCGTGCTTTATTACTATTATTATTATTGTTATTTACCCTGTGTAGACACGTGGACTTTTTAACTTCTTCCTTCCCCTCGCCTTTCTCCTTATAAAACCCACCATGTTTTCAGCTTATTTGTGTGTCATTCCTAAGGCACAAACCTTTTAATACTACAGCTGCCTGGCTTCTTGTATTGGTCATTAATTGTTAAAAACCAACCAAACAAAACAAAACAAAAACAAAACAAAAACCCAACCGCTTCCACCCCCTCGAAACAATCTGAGATCGCTGCGCTCCGGTATGTATAGTATCTATAAGCGAGCGAGGGCAGCCCGGCAGCG
>NW_008824401.1:3406643-3412259 GCF_000699105.1 Pygoscelis adeliae | reverse complement strand
GCTGTTTGCCTTCCCAGCCTCCGTTTCCTGGCGGCTTCGGGGAAGGCGATCGATGTCCACGCACCGCGGGACTGGAGAGGAGCTGCGTGTCTCGGCCACAGCGACTCCTCTCCCCGGGCAGCAGGGTATGTTCCTACGGCAGCTCCCGTGCAAAGCCACAGCCTTCCTCGGCGTCCCCGCTTCAAGCTTCAGCTCGGGAGGGGTGAGGATGCACACGATTTCCTCCTGCTGCGATCCTCGCAGTCTGCAGCGCAGATCTGTCCTCCCTTGCACGTCTCCCTGGCGCACCTTAGGAAGCCCCACGGGCATTTAGCTCTGCTGGTCCAGAAGGTCCCTTTGAAACTGGCATAGAGAGAGGACAAGTCAAGGCCGTTGGAGCAGGTGCAGGCTTAAAATTGCTACAGGAAGATTTGCAGAGAAAATGATTCAAACGTAGTGATGGCTGGAGAAAAAAAAATGCTGCAATTCTCAGTTCTGGATGTTCTACTAAAACAGAAACTTGTGACAGTAAATTCCTTGCTCAGAAAGGGTTTGATAGATTCCTTGCAATTAAAAATAATTGACAAAGTCTTAAACAGGAAACAAAATTACAGTGCACCAGGAACCCATGATTTTGTATCACACAATGCACATGTGAACCTCTGTTTCACGAGCAAAAGCAAGGCCAGCGGAGTCAGTTGGCTTTTGCATTCTAGTATCCTCTCAGGAGAAGGGATACTGTAATTACAGCAGGGAAACATATTAATTTACAGACTACAGAATATACTGTTCACCTTTCACTATCAACAGGAAAAAAAAATCAGTCCTAAATTCTTTTTATATACAGTCAATATTTTCTGAAAGTATACATGTTGGCTTCAACACAGCAGCAGTGCCTTGCAGGGATGCTTCAGTCATGCACGGGGAGCTGTAGCACTGTCTGAACAACCAAAACACTAGTAAGAAGAGCTCTGAACAAAGTCATGGTACAGAGGAAAAGCCTCAAGTCTGTGACAGGAGTGAGTTTTGGATGCTTCAGAGTGGAGCGTAAAATGTCCCCGACTGCACCCGACTGTCCAAATTCTGCTTGTTCTACTCAAGTGAACCTGTTCCCAGAAACCAGACAAACCCAAAGCTGGACTTTTTGCCTGCTGGGAGAAATATCATCTGGAATAGTAGCTGGTGAGCAGTTCATACTCGGAGTTTTCAAAGGGCCTTATCCGACCCTGAAGTTGGCAGAAACAGGAATAGGCTATGGACATTTAAAATAAAAGGTCCGTGCTGCATGAACAGCAGAAGCGTATAACTGAGTTTGTCATTTAATAACAATACCTATGCCTCTGTAGTCTTAAAATGCTCTCACATTTTATAATCATTCTGAAATTAAGGCCTAACCACATATTAAATGAAATTCAAAGTAAATCAGAAAGTTTAGGATCAGATTCCATTCCTAATTACTGTAATTAATGAACAAGTCCCCACAATTTAAGGACTGGTTTGCTCAGTTGTGGTTTTTTTTTTTTTTTACATAGACCCCTTTTATCTCAGTTAAGAACTTTGAAATAATCTCTTTTTACACGAAAACATAAATTCCTGTTCAAATTGTTTTAATATGGTATAAAATGAGGTTCCCAGACTTAGACAAATAAGACAGTTCTTCATCTTTTTATTGTCCCTCCTTCTCTGAAGGCAAATGTTTAGAAGCTGATCATCCCTTAGACAAGCACAAATGCATATTTCCACATTCATATCGACAGTGACTGATACCAAATATTTCAAATCTAACGTCAAGAGAAAACTTTCATTCTCGTTGCTTCAGTTACATGTGTCAGGGAGTTAATTTAACTAAAAGAGGAAGGATGTCTGTTGCATACTATGGATCCCTGAAGCAGCATGGCTGTCAACTCTTGAGGGTGCTATTCTTCCATCTCAAAGCAGATCTTCCTGTCTAGAACCTAGGGGAGGATGGGAGAAGTGCTCCACAATTCAAAACGGCACCAAAAGTCATTTATACCAAGTCAGTTGTGCTGGTTTCTGCAAGTAGGGTAGGAAAGTGAATAGAAAAACATAATCGTGGAGGAATGTAAATATCTGCTTTATATAAGTGAATTTTGTGACTGGTAAGAGTTTTTAATTGCACCGGAACACTGAAGTCTCTTCATTTCACCTGAACTCGGCTCCTGTGCTGTTCTCAGGCCTTTGACTCCCACGGGCTGCAAAACGGGTTACCTGGCTACAGGATCCAGGCTGGCTTTAAAGGCTGTGTGGGCAGTACAGCGCTCTGCTTTCTGATCCAACAGCTCGGAAGTATGTAGAGAACATGGCATGTCGCAGCCCTGTTAAGAATCAGAGTGCTATTACACATTTATTTTACTACCTTGTTAAACTAGAATATTTCATTGCTACTGACAACGCTCCAGAATGTCCTGTCTGCACGCAAAACTTCTTGGGGTGAATGCCAGCATGGCCCAACCTCTCGTCTCTCCCACCTGCAGAAGGGGTGGGGGGGAAAGGAGACAGATTTGGCTAGGGCAGGGATGGGCACTGTGGAGCAGAAAGGACAGTATGGCTGTCCTGGAAGTGACAAGGGGTCGTTATCCTCAGCTGGGCGTAGTGCTGTGCCCTGAGTGCACCAGGGGAGTAGGCAGGGATGGAGCAGCAGTAGTTTCCTATGTGAATAAAGAGCTGGCAATCTACCATCTTACTTCTTGTGGTGTAATGAAACACAAACTTCTCCCCTCTCCTATGTTTTCTACCCCAGGAAGGGGAAACATGATACTGCACATAAAAGCTGCCACACATGACAATTTTCAAAGGAAAAGGCTTTATGCCAAAGCCTTGGAGGCCAGTAGATCAATATGCAGCATGGTGTGACAAGTCAACCAAGACCTTCCCTTCAGCTGGGCAAGGCAGCTGGTGACTGATTACCATTTTCAATGTGCAGTTTGGTCCAATGACAGATGATTTAATTACTTATCATTACAGCTTTTCTCCTTCGGAGAAACACTGTTTCCAACTCCAAGGTGAACCAACTCAAATCCATGCTATCTTCCTCTTCCCTTTTCGTATCATTCTCCTTGTCTTCAGGGTCTCTATGACCATGTCCTCAACCCTTGCTGTCCTTGTGCCCTACTGACTTCTGGCTCCTCTGCTGAGAACTCAGTCCTTTGCAATTACCAAGCTAGCTGACTGGGAGCATCTTTTCACTTCCCTTTGCCTGATTACTGCTCACCTCCAATCAAATGGTGCTCATAACCCAATCTGTTTCCAACTTGTCACCTGTAATCATGTACAATCAGTCTGTGAAGTTGTAAGTAAAAGTGGTTTATCCATTCACAATTTTTGCATGGTTAATGAGCCATTACATACATAGTTCCTCTTTTATAGGTAGGACCATATCTCACTGACCATATTCATGGTGCCCAGAATATTCCGAATGCTTTTTAGATACAGGATTAAGTTCTGTTCCAAAGAACATACAGTTGAAATACCACAAAAAAAAGGATGTGATAGTATTGCTCCTCACGTCTTACTTTACTGTTTTCTTCTGCAGTATTAGGCCATCACCTTTGCCTCAAGACTTCCCCAAATCATGTTTACAGTCCTCCTGCTGGTATGCATCTCTTTGCTCAATATTTGGCCTGTCCACAAATCATCCATTCTCTCTCTAGTCTTTTACCTTAGACTAAACAATAACCTCCCTTCTTTCACACCTGAATTTTCTTTCCAATCTTCTGTCTACCTAACAAACTTCAGTGGTTTCTCTCATCATGAATAGCTCACGATCTTTAATTCATTCATGCTTAACATCTCCCTGGGAGGTGGAGCAGTGTTGTTACTCTCTATTTCCCAGCTAGAGAGCCGGGAGACGGAGTGACTTGCCAAGGCCACACAAGAAATAAGTAGCAAAGCTGAGAATTTCATCTCTCCTATGTCCTGAGCTAATATCACAACCAATGAGCATGCAAAAGTTTGACTACTGCTTCCCTACAAATTAAACATTTTATTTTTCATACACTTCCTTGCTATTTTTAATTTTTTTTATGGAAAAGTTAAATTAACTTTTATCTTGAAATAAATTTATTTCTGAAGTGAACTGCCAAGAAAATGTCATTCTTTTTGATTTTTGCCATTGTATCCTTAAGGGAGCATATAGGAAATACAGCTTTTTTTTTTTCTAGACCTGACCCCTAGTCTATTGAATTGAAGACTCTCATTGATCTGAGTAGGAGCTGGTGCAGCCCCTTAGCTGGCATACAAATTATGCAGCAGAGTAGTAATAGAGTAGTTATAATACTCCAAACTCAATTCCCAACTCTGCTTTTAGGGGCAGTGTTCTCAAAATACTCTCTGAAGATTATAGCTCTTAGAATACGGCTGGCTACTTCTCATGGCATCATCCAAGACGTAATCCAAAAAGGGAGACTTAACCTCCTTGTAAAACCAGAAAACTGGAACATAGCTTGTACCTGTGTTTGCACACAGGTGACACCAACTTCAGGCATTTAATTTAGATGCTCTCAAAGTGCCTACATGAGCTACACAGGGGACGTAAGCTTACAAATCTCAATGTCCTGAACTGCACCTAAGACTAGATACCGAAAGAACAGGGTCTCAATAGTCTTGTCATGCATAAAGTCAGCTGGACTGCACACCTGGGTTAGCATCACTATTTAACAAAATACTGCTAGTTAGAGCAATAGCACCTCCTCACTTGTATGAGTAATTCACTGTGATACCCAAAGCGTACTGTGATTATCAGCTCCTCCTAAAAATACTCATTTGCAATACTAACTAAAGTAGCAGCTAAGGCTAAGCACGTGTATTGGTAACTGTTCCAGAGCACACCTATGTGAATGCTGCAATGTAACTCTGAATCACACAAGAAGAAAATACCCTTGTTTGTCTATTATACATGTGTTCTGACTTTGCATTAATCCTTTGAAAATATTCATGTAGTCATCCTGTAACATTATTCACACCTGTTCTTTTAATGCAAAAGGTAGTTTTTTGGGGTAAGCATAACTTTAGCAATGTGTAAGGAGACCATGTATAGTCAATCCCAAATCATCTGGTTTTCAGAAGGTACGTTTACAAAGATGGGCTAATACATTCTGAGAAGGCTACTTAAGTAATGAGGAACCTTGCCACTGTCTTAGATGTTACTTTTTGCTGACCTCAGAAGACTTTCAAAAAGAAGATGGTACAGCATGGCTCAGGCTTCATCACTCTTTCTAAGTAGTTCTTGTTTGCACTGTGGACATTATTCTGGGCGTACCTGCAAAAATAAAAAGATTTATATTATGGAAATACCAAAATATGTTAGGCACTTTCCAGAAGTATAGAAAAAGACCCTTTGCTACACAAAGAATTTTTGAGGAAGACCAGCTTATAAAAATAGAGTCATGCCATTTCAATTATATATTTTAGCATATGACACATCTGTCACAAAACATAGTCCTTGACATGGACTAAGTTCTATGTTCTTGTCCTCTCTAAATCAACTTTACTCCCCTTTAGGGGAGATTGTTACAAGGATCAAAATTAACTAAAGAGTAAAAATGTGGTAAAAAGTTACATTCTGTAGTATAGTACGGTTATGAAAGCCTCATGCTGTCATTCCACAGATAAACACAT
>NW_008824401.1:3395723-3406582 GCF_000699105.1 Pygoscelis adeliae | reverse complement strand
CGAGGCCTCTCGGAGAACTCAAGGATCTGGTGGGCTTCTTACACTTCTTTTACATTGAAGCTATTGTGTGATTCACAAGTCAGACAATGGGATAGCCTCACTACCCAGTAGCTCATAGTTTTTGATTCCCAGCCTGCAAATATTCGATGTTCAAAGTATCTATGGAATTAAGGACTAAGACCTGCAAATATGAAGATAATACACCTTTGGTGTAACCCTTCTTTTATTAATGTCATAAAGCGTTTGCCTTCGATGGCAGAAACATTTGGGGCCACACTTGACTCATATTTTAAAATGTCGGTTTTTATAAGTATTGACTCTATACTAATAGAAAGCACTTTTACTGCATAGTGTGGATGCCATCTTGTATCTGAAAATCGGACCTCCCTGTTGAGCTAAACTCAGCGTTCTTTAATTATCCCACTACCAGCCCAGGGATTACTGGCATGAGTAATCTAAGCAGGAGTTGGCCTACTAAATGAAAAATGTCAAAGGCAGTTAGAGGGAAGGGAGTCACAAGTAAGCTCTGCAAAGTTCTGAGAGTCATTTGGTGACATCACCAATGAATCCAAACCGTGATCAAAGCAACTGCCAGCACCAGGCAACAACAGACGCAAAAAGGAAGGAGGCAAGTCAGAAGCAATCTCAGCTTGAAAATGATCACAGTTTTGTTATCAGTTTCAAGCTAATAATAGTGATACTTCTGGCATCAGGATTTCCCTGACTCTCCTAAGAATAACCACTGCATAAAGATGAGACTTAAGAGGCAGCTTACGCTTATGAGCTGGCATATGGTGCTGAAGTTCCCATCTGCAGCACGCTGATCCACCACAGAGTGATTTCACCTCAAGACTGACCATGCAGCAGTCTGATGGGGCAGCACCGGCTCTCCTGCAACCACTGGCAGGTGATGTGAGAAATAGCCCTTCATTCTCTGCAGGGATTTCAAAGGTCACTGGAAAACATCCAGCGAAAGGTCCTGGCACTCCTGCCTGCTGCAGTAACACCTATTCTGCCTTCTAAGCCTTCATAGAAAGAGAGGTTGCACACAGTAACATGCAGCATGCTGGTTCTCTTCATAAAAATAAGGAGACATTAGTCGCCACTGCATGAGTTCCACAAGACCTTCGCATTTACATTTTTCTGTTCAAACTGGAATCTTATGCTCTAGGTAAAACTAGTCTTTATCTTAAGTGCAATAAGAGTTAATCACAAACCAGGTGAGTCTAACAATCAGTAGGTTTTTCCTGAAAGGATCACAGTCCCATAAAAATCTAGAAACTAAAGTTGAGAGGTTACAAAGACATTTCAAAGTTTTAGAGGAAACAGGACTGGCTACCTCAAGTTATGATGCTTGGAACAAACCATTCCTTCTGCTTAGATTTTAAAGGCAGCTGACAGCTGAGCTACAAGAGTGCTTCAAATAAATATTATTGGAATTCATATGAATAAAATCAGAAGACTTCTTTCAAAGGAAGCCATCATCTTTTTCATTCATTTTATGGAAGCATAAAAATGATATTTTGTTTGCAATCATATTTCAGAAAGTAAAAAGCCAGTGACAGTGCTAGGCTGTTTGCAGGATGTTTTGATATCTAAATCCTCATAAAGCAATGCTGAAAAGGCACCGCCCTTCAGCTAGGAGGTAGCAACAATGTCATGTGACTTACATGGCCATATAGTTAATAGTGGCGCTAAGTATAATCAAAGCTAATCATTCAGCAAGAGCCCAGGGCGGAGAGAGATATTTCTAATTCCAAACAAAAAGTCCTTGCAAACTGCTTGTGTTTCTAAGTAAAAAATGAACCAGCTATGAATTGGGTTCCCATACTGCAAAAATGTTTAATTTTTTTCCTTCTACTCCTGTAATTAAAGATAGAAAATGGGAATAAATTTTTGGAGTCTAAATTATTCACTCTGAATAATTCTTTCAGTCCTAAACAATTAAACTAGATGCTAATTTTATGCAAATTACATGTAATATATTAATATGAGCATAAATCCTACATTCCTTAACAAACCCCAACATTCTATTAATGGGTAATATGAGCAGTACAAACTGCTCACATTTATGACATAAACGTGGTAAATATAACACAAAGTGAGATTTAACATGGCAAAGATAAATTTAATTTTAGGAAAACAACTCCTATATTCCTTAAAAGCAGGGAAAAATTCCAGATTCTTAATTACATGAGTTGCATGGTTCTAAAAAGAATTCATGCAACGTGTTTTAGTGTTGGGTGCTACAGTACTGGATTTTATTTTACTAAAATGTATTATTTTAAAAGGAAGATGATGATTTAAAAACCTTCATGCCACAGAACCCCTAGCATGGTGAGGATGAATCCATGCTGGTTGTCTGCAATCTGACACTCGGCTGCCAAAAGAGAAGGACGGAAAAGTGTAACTCAGCACAGAACCCTGTTGCTCCCTGTCAGAGAAACAATTTCTGACAGTTACCACAGCCAACAACAGCTGGTATTTAGGTTGGATAAGACAGTACAGCTGATAGTTCTGGGGGGAACTATCATACAGCATGAATGTTCTGGGGCCTTTTAGAAAGGCTTTGTAGATGGAAGTATTTATATAACTACGTGCAGGGCTTATGGATCATTTATATTTAACTTAAGTCATCAAGAGATCCTTTGCATCTATGGTAGAGCCTAGACCGCATGGGAATTGCTTTTCTCCTTTATTAATAAACTGAAATAAACATCACTTAGCTCCGCATGTCATTGATAAAAGTTTGAGGCTCCTGTTTCCTTCCTTTTTATGGAAGTGCAAGACACTGTGGGTCTCCTAACTATAGTTGCCCCTTGTACATAGCCGTGCAAGCTCAGCTGCTGATTCCACTGGATATGCAAAAACTGGTGCCTGTATTTTATGGAAGACAATCAAACCCTAAATATCTGTGTCCCTATTGTGACAAAAGGCTAAATTGTCAAATTGTGGGAAATGCTGTGGGTAGAGCTCTGATCTTCTGACACATCAACTGCAAACTCAGTCTTCAGGAAGCCAGACTTTGCCCCAGTGCCCCTTGCCTATTTGTTTCAGTGGGCTCAGAGCTATTCAGTCAAATCTCCCTTGCAGCACTGAAATACTTCTAAGTCTTTGGATCTACGTATTTTGGTCAGGGCTAAAAAAATCCATCTGTTGGTAGAGTATCAGAACATGCAACATGTATCAAATTTTAAGCCTATTGAAAATCTTTCCAGAAATCTATTTGAAAACACTCAGAAAGAAAGTAAAAGCATGCACGCTCCTCAGTTTTCCCATAGCTCAGCTACCAACACTGCTATAGCATGAAGTATCTGAGAACCGTCTGTGAACTCTCACTAAACTTAGGGCCACAGGTAGTGTGCCTTCACATGATGAAAGCCAAAGACATATAGACTGCTTCAGAATACGCTGCAGTATTCTCTCCTGATGCCATACACTAGTGTTGAATAAATGTCCCTACACTAAGACAGTGTTCACACAAATGAAATATTTTGTTATAAACATATAAACCAAATGCTTAAGGCATTGGCATTTGTGCCCAAGGCTTTCCAGTTATTTATGGCACCAGTGTAGCACAACATCCCACATCAGCTTGTTAGCGTAAGGTAGTCTCTCACAGCTGGAGTTCTCTGGGACTGGCTGCCTATGTGCATATTCCTGCTAGGAGTACACATACCCCCGTGTGCACTCATCCTGTCTTCATGTTGTTCATAGGAAGGAAAAGACCAGCACGTGTGCTACACTCCCCAGTTTTGTCCCACCTGCTCAGTCCCTTAATGTCAAAGGGCTTTACACAAGAGGAAAAAGAGGACGGACGTGAGGTGAAGGTACACATAAACAACGTACCTCAAAGAATTTCATTTCCTGGTAAGCAAAGTCCTTTTCTCCAACTGCCAAACCACATTTCCACTGGGACTGTGGGTGACTTCAAAGCAATGCCTGTACTCCCTGGAGGAGGCCCTCAAAAACCTGGACAAACAACTGTGACTTTTACCACATTTATTGTGCACTTTGAAGGTTTCTACGATTGTGTGCAGCTTGGTAAAGTCCTATTTGGAATGGGTATGTTCAGCAAATATTGGGCATGCAGAGAAACAGTCTTCAGGGAAGCCACCGCGCTTTAGTAAAGTCTCAGTCTCTGCCAAGTGGCTGCTGGCATTATATTGATTGCCAGTGCATATGCAGCGCTGGGAGTCTACGAGAGCAGGTTCAGTATGTTTTGAAGTGTTCTGTTTTCCCATCAACTTTTCCTTTGCATGTTACTCTTTTTTGTCCCATATTTTCACAGACAGGCTGTTCCCCTCTAAGTCACCGACACCAACTTTGTTGTAATATTGCTGATCCTGAATTTTTGCCTCAGGCAAAATTCCTGATAATTTCAGCTGGTGTCTTAATTGTGTAAGAACTTCTGACCAAATAAATCATGCCTGATGCAGGAAAACCCCACACAATGGCTAAACAACTCAGAATGAGGAGAGTTTCCTCTGTATAGAGATTTGCCGAGTTGGTTTTTAGGCCAGTGAGGTACAGAAACATGACCTCAAAGGACATGCTAGCGATGGAGGGAGCATAAAGCTTCTCCTAACTATCAGAGGGAAATCTGATCTAGTTAGTGCCGAGAGGAGAGAAAATCAGATGAACCCTTCTCCGGTGACATTGTTGTCCCTGGGACATGCTACCAAAGTGGCTTTTTCTACAAATTTGGCTGCAGTGTTTATGTTCAATAGAAACCTAACACTAGATTGTGTCTGGTAAATTCACTATGACAGAGATCTTCAGGTGCCTGCAAGTGTAAGTGTAATTGCTTTGTTCTTCTGGAGTCTATAGTACGTTAGAAGGTACGCAGGGCCAAAGAGCAGAGAGCTATGCCCCACTGTTTCTTTGGAATTTGCTTCCATTTCAGGAGGCAGAAAAAGAAAACCCAGTTAACTCACCAAATGCAACTTTCTAGAAGGAGGATGGCACTATTGAGGTAAGTACTTCTTTTCTGTTGGGGACAAGACTCTACTTGCCTGATGAGAGTATCACTGTCACTGATCATCTAGCACAAAATTCTCCTAGATGTTAGTAGCAGGAGGTCAATGACAGACATGCTGTAGTTGCCAATACACTTTCTCAGATTGTCTTCCCACATATTTTGTATGATCCAAGCATAAATAACTCATTTTCTATTCACTTCTATGAACAGAAGTGAGGCAGAGTAAACAATCAGGTGGACTATCCCCTACCAGGTGACAAGGTCTCAGTTTCTTTTTTCTTTTCAAGCGCCTGTTCACTGAGCTTTTTATGGTATTTCAGAGGTCATATAGGTTGCAGGGAATAATAAAGCCATTGATAAGAAAGAAGTTTGTGTCCTCATTCTCCCAACACTGTGAGACTGAAGAAGAAACAGAGCTATGCCTCTCCAATTTAATTGCTTTTCTGGAAGGGTATTGATTTTAGGCTTCTGTTCTGAAGAACCATTTGAAGTCTGGCCTAAAACGATTTACTCTTCTTGATATCATATGAATAAGGTAAAGTTCTTCACTAGAGTATACCCCATGACAAATAATGCCCTAGTAATTATGGGTGGGGATTTTCATGCGGTGACTGATGATGCCTTGGAAAAGAGCCATGGCACTGTGCATTCAGAAGCTAAGCTATCTAAATCCTTGCAGACCTCATTTATGCTTTTGGGAATATAGGACAGGTGTGGCAGTTACTAAACCTGGATACTTGAGAATTCACCTCTTATTCCCAGGTGTGGGCCATTAATTCTCGCTCAGACTTGTTCAGTTCTAACAAGTCTCTTTTGAATCAGATTTTATATGTGCACATATACACATACGATACATAGCATTTTCCTTTCAATCCATTTATCTACTTTGTTTTTACTTATCTTTAGCTATGCAGCCTCTCCTTACCTACACATGGCAGCAAACCCCAATATTGATCAGTGACAGTCTATAAACCCCTGTCACATTCTATAGATACCAGAAGACTCGCAGTTTGCATTGTTTAGTACAATTACTGAGGAAGTTCAGGTAAAACTCAAGCCAAGGCCCAGCGAAATTCACAACAGTGGCTATAACAATTTCAATTGGATCACTAGACATCAGAGCAAAGCCAGAGAACACTCAAACACAAACATAGATTGATAAAATCCTGTAAAATCCTGTAAAAAACCGTAAAGGAACATGGCGCTCCTTCTTTTTGTTAGATGCTTTTCCAGAAATCTGAACACTTTGGGGTAGTGTGACACACCTAGAGCCTCCTTCCAGACCTGCATTCTTCAGGGACACACTTGATATTTTCAAACTCAAGTACCTACAAGAAAGCTTCTAATTCCAGATTCTGATATTTCTACAGAAGGTCACAGATAATAACCCCAGCTGCTTCACTTGCTTTGAAGGGACTTGTGGCTACCGAACACTAAAGTATATCTGGTCATCTTTATTTACTTAAAATACGTTGGTCATCTTCTAAGCAGTCCTTTGGAATACTGTGAAGAGAGGGGATGACATAGTTGTATGTTAAATTTTGAAAAAGCAAACTTTTTTTGACAGTATTTTTATGTGCAGAGAATTGTTACAAGACGACAAAGGATTACACGGGGTAATGAGATGGCCTTCTAACTCCAAATCCCTCAAGAGGCCACTGCTGTAGTGGTACGCTTCTCAGATCAAAGTACCATCTCGTGAAATGAAACATTGGTATCAGAGAACCTGAGATGGTTTGGCTTGAAGCACAAATTCCTGACAGCATGAGGGATAAGCATAGGCTGGGTAAGAGTTTCACTAAAAAATAAATTTATCATCAACAAGTATTTTGTAGCTATGAAGGAGAAGCCTCTGATATGTGACTGTTAAAGAACCCAGCCTGCTAACCAGAATAACATAAAAAAAAGTGAAACTTGCAAAAACGGGCACACCTTTACCTATGCAGCTGGCTAATTCTAAAAGTGCTAGCTGAAAGTTTCTGATTAAAAAGTTTAACTTCCTGATAATGGCATGAAACAAAAATACGGCAATTAAGGAATTAAATCTCAGGGCAAAACTAATGCAGATTCTACCTAGATGAAACCAGTCCCTCAGGCATGAAGTACCAATCCCCCACTTAAAACTGTAGAGGAAATGGGAACAGCTGTAGCTGGAGAGAAGTGTGGCATGTAACACCTATAAAAGTGACAGCTTGGGTTTCTAGTAAAAGCGATCATCGATATATTCGTTTTCTCAGACACTGTTAAGATTTCTGTGTTAGCCTGATTCATTTTGCTATCACCCGGTAGCCTGCTGAAGATGTGGGGGAGGGAACAGCTGTTTATTTTCTTTTCTCCTCCTCCATTTGAGAAACATTGCCTTTATGCTGCCCATGTAATTGAGTTAATCTCTTTTCAGAAACCAGTATGAGTTACTCTAGATATCTGGATAACTTCAGTATTTTGGTAACTGCAAATAAGGGAAGTAGTACTGGAAGATGCAGAACTAGAAACTGGAAATACTTAGTTGCAAGACTTATTAGCTGCATAGAGGGAAAGAACAAAGGCATTGGATTCTTCCTGTAAATGAACTCCAGGCAGTGTTACAATAAAATGGGTGTTTGCTATTAGAACAGAATGGCTCCTTTCTTTACTTAGTATTTTCTAGAACAAAAGCGCTGTAACTTTCCAAGGCTATAGTGAGTCAGTGCTAGAATTAGAAGTACGATCCTGAAATAGCGGTCACCACTAAGCAATGTTTCCTCTCCTTTCTCCTCACCTATTCAAAAAGGCTACCTCTGACAAACCATCTATTAATAGACAAGTTTCTATCATTTAAATTATTAAATCGGATTGAAAAAACACTCAGAAATTCTGTGCTTAACAAGTGTAAGCTTGTTCAAACAAACAGACAGAGGTATTCATAATGCTTTTTCTCTCTGCATCTTATTTTTTTTGAAATATAGCCAGATTCCTGATAAATGAAACTCAGCAATTCTTCTGCTTTCTGAAGCTTTTATAACCTGAGCTCTGCAAAATCTAGATTTCTAACAGGATTTTCGTCTTGGTGCAGGTCAGTCCCGAATGTGAAAAGTAATTCTTGTAATACCAAAATGCAAGGGCTATTAAGAGAAGGGAGGTTTGCAGTAATAAGGTTAGGGAAAACCTCTACTACAGACTTTGTATTTCTGGGATATTCCTGAATGAATGTCATCTGCTTGGTGATCATAAGGAATGCAATCATATTCAGAGAGTCTTTCCATCCAGTTTTGAACAAATCTAGGTTGAGAGAATAGGGGTAGCAGTTACCAAGAAAAGCTTTTATTTTGTTATAATTCAGTGCATTTGTCCTCAAATACATTAACACACTTTACATCACAGTCTAGAATGGTGTGTTTTTATCTAAGGGACCTATTTATTTCCACAAATACATTTATTTTCCTCTCCTCTAAATCACTGGAAGAGAAATGACTGACTTCTCATCTAGAAGAATTCAAAGGCACAGATGTTAGTCCAGAGGGAAAAATGACACAGTAGCATCACGTGTGAAAAGTAAACCTTTAACAGAAATGTGCACATATGAAGTAAAAAAAATTCAGTGAAGGCTTATCCATGAGGGAAATAGAGGCAAAGAACTGAATGCTTACAGAAAATCATATTTTTTGAAGTGTAGGTTGTAGTCCAGGGTGTTTGTATGTTTTTTTATTTTAGGACAAAGAAATAATTTCCTATGAAGATAGAGGTAACGCATAAACAGTGGAATCAGACGCAATAGAAATGATTCAAACAGTGACAAAATAGTTTTCACACTGTAAGCGGAAGGCTGTAGAGAACTTCGTAAATGTTTTTGTAAGTGTTAAGGGAACATACTGAGTGGGTAATAAACAGGGACATTTACCCCAACAGGCTCTTCTCCCCTTTACACCTTCTGCCTCCAATTCCCACAGTTTCTATTTCCTCAATAGCCTTTCTGCTTCTAACTGTGATTTGCTGTAGATTACTTGAAGATGCTGAATACCTGTGTAATTTTTTTCAAGGACTACAGTCTTTAAAGAATCATGAGACTGGATTATGCATATGAAAATAAGATACTATTACAATATTATCCATAGTCGTACAGGTAGACTGTCGCTATAGGAACACATCCAGAATCAGAGTGAAAAGGACTCCATCCCAGCAGGGACCAGCCTGCTTGCGACACCTGACTCCAGAGCTACCGCACAGCTCACGTAACTTGTAAATAAGCAGGTAAAGTGTGTATTTCAATGCCATATCTCAAGAGCAGTTGCCCATATATTTCTGTGATTACTTTTTAGATCGCTTCCATCATATTCGATTTTTACTGTAACGCTGTGGGGAAAAAAAAAATCCTGCAAACACTACAGTACACTGTGTGATGGTTTTCCTGTAATAGGATACAATGCCAACCAAGCACTGGAGCGCTTTATGTGCATGGAATTATGTGTGAGCTTTAATGTTTAAAATAATCAGACTTCATGAGAATAAGTTGGTCTACATTTTATTTTCTTCAGCTTTCTTTGATGAGGATTAATGAATGCATGGTCATAAAGTGCTCTAAAATCCTAGGAAAGCACACAAACTTACTTAACTATTGTGAGCAAAGGATAATGTTTAATGCTTACCTGGAATTTCACTTTAGCTATAGATGGGTGAGTCATTGTCACAGAAAATGTAACAGTTTCAACTGAGAAATGGAAAAAAATTAGAGATGTTAAAGCAAATACTTGATGACTGACAAGGAAAAGTGTCTTCATGGTAATGAGCTGAGTAAAACTGTTTGCCCAGACTAATCCTCAGAATTCTTCTGCAAATGTGGTTTATTTTCCACAGGACTTTATAAAAAAAACAACAAAAGCCCCACACAACATCAGACAGCCATAAAAATGGCAAATACAATTAATTTTATCTACATTACCGAGCTCTGCAACTGTGTTTACAAATCTGATTCTTCTCACTTCTTTTGCAGACATAAAACATTTCCCAAGCAGGTCTATGTGCTGAACTGGAGTAGCGTACAGATTGGTACTTTTTCTCTCTGCATTTAAACAAAACCTACTTTTTCCACACTACTGTTTTCACTGTCTGCACACCTAAACTTGTTCAAAACTTGCTTACCTTATAAACCGATGATTTTCAGAGTGGCCCACTGCAAATATGCACACCTCTGTATTGAAGCATGTATTTCCCATTCGAAGAGCTATAAACACATCCTGCGCATGTACAACTTGAGAGATGTGAGCATATGTATTTTTATACTGTGCTTGTTCAGGCAGAACTAAGGTGATGTGAACCAAAGTGTCTGGAAAATATTAAAGGCCAAAAAAATTCTCTACAAAGAGTATTTTATAATAACAAACATATACCAGTGAATCGGTGCATAATCTTCCTATGACATTTAACTCTATGATGTTTCCTGATCTGCCTGCATTTAGCTTTTTAAAAAAATGTTTGAAAAGGAAAATTAACTAATAATCTATGAAATTTAGGAGTTTGCCATAATTTCTGTTGTCAAGAGAACAATTAAAATTTTTATGTTATGTCTTTGGTATTCCTTCCACCGTATCTCACAACATCCTCCAGAGGCAAACCACACAGCAGCTAGATTGAGATGGAAATACACTGCCAGGTGTAATTAACAGCCCAGGAACAATTAAGAGATGCCAATCAGTACAGAAACACAACACGATCTGCTTTGATGCCCGTGGGGCACTGGCCAGTTTCGTGCCAGCCACCCCCAAGAAACCACGCAGCCCGGCCCCGGCCGGCGAGAAGGCGGCAGTGGCCTCGGGGGGGCCCGAAACTGCCTTCCCCCTCGCGCGTGGCCCGGGGATGAGCTCCCCGCGCCGCCCGTGAGGGGAAATTATCGGGGGAATACAGG
>NW_008824401.1:3391836-3394721 GCF_000699105.1 Pygoscelis adeliae | reverse complement strand
CGGTGGCTCCGGCCCCGCCGGGCCTCCCCGCCCCGCGGCTGGGGGAAAGGAACGGGGCCGGGCCGAGGCGCCTCCGGGTGCTTTTCACAGCGGGGCCGGGCGGTCGTTAGGGCTCGTCCTCCGGCGCCGCAAGAGCGGCCGTTGACGAATGTGCCTGGCCTAGGAAAAGGTATGCGAGCGGGGCTGACAGCCCGCCGGTGCCGTTCGTACCGCTCCCGGGAGCGCCCGAGGCTGCGGGGATCCCAGGAGCTGCCCCGAACCACGATAAAATGCCGTGCTTTAACGACTGGTATTCTTCTTTTCTAGCTTCTCAATGGAGTTTTGAATGTCTTGACAAATCTTTCTGGTTCCCAACAAATTTTTGTAGCTCCAGACACAACTTTCGAAACAGATTTATCAGAGAAAGCTTGATACTGGTTTTAGCTCTGACATCTGCTGGGAAATAGCAGACATTAAGACTGCTCAATACTCCCCTCTGTAATAGTGCCGTGCTGGTTATAACGCCTCTTAGAAAGTATAAAAAAACCATAATTTAAAAAAACTTTCAGATTTAAGGAATTAGTTCATCTTTAGAAATAGAATAGCTACCTTCATTATAATTCAAAAAACAGAGTCAAATTGGTACCTCCTTGCCTCCTGGCGTCTGGGATTGTTTGTGATTCTGTCATCAACGCTGCTAGCCTGCAATTAAAATACATACTTTAGATGTTCCAAGCACATTTTTAAAGGATGTTGGAGTGCATTTTTCTTGTAAGGTGTATAGAAAAAACGGAGATTCTGAGAAAAATATGGGAAAGTGATGTTGTCAGCTATGGCAACAGATGATACGTTTGAGCTGCCTAGTCTCAAAAAAGTTGTTGCCTAGCCTTCAGTATGTGAGAGTTACCATCAACTCTTACTAACTTGCCTGTCAGAGTGTGCAGAAAACCATGCAGGAGTGGGCTCTCCCAGTGTTCAGCAAACGTGGCTGGAGTTTTATGCTGTTCTTTGTACAGAGTCATCTGGATTTAGAGCCAGATCCTACTGGGGTATTCCTACTGAAGTCAAAGAAAAGGGAGGCCTGCTATTGCTGTTCAGATTGGGACTGATTTTGCATTAGACAAGACAGCTGAGTGAATTTTTGCAATAAAGTCATCCTGACTAATGATCAGAATCAACACAGTGACATCTCAGAAAAGGAGCAAAGAGAAGCACTCTGTGTTTTTTGCTGTTAAGTAAAAAAAAATACTGATTTAATTAACAAATCAAAATACATCTTTTGTTTTTTGCCAAAACAAACATTTGGAAGTTTAATTTTTTTGGCTTTTTTTTTGTGTGTGAAAGCAAAGATAATAAAGGTCTTGATTTGCTTGGGAGTCTCTGTGGTCCCTGAGGAGCGCTGCTAGACAGTAAGAAACCTCCCTCTGCCTGAGAAGACACCTCTGAGTTACCAGCTATTATGTTGTAGTGGGTGGCCAGTTGGTGTCCTGGGTGGCCAGTTGGTGGCCCAAGGAGAGAACAAGGCAGTTCTAACTGGCCACTGGAAACACTACCATGTGCTGGGTGGAACCAGCCTAGGGCTGTCGCTGAGCTTAAGCTAATGAGCAGCTTTATGGGAACAAGATGCTCGGAAACTTGGCTGGCTCTCTGAGCAGCTGCCTCCTGCTGTGCCGGGGCTATTGCCCATTCACAGCAAACCAACCTGTTTGCGGAGAGGAGCGGAGCAGCTGCAGTTGTGTGGCACGGTGTCTGAGAAATGAACTCTGAGACCCATCTGCCTCCCCACCCTTGTGGCCTCTCCCAATTACTGTGTCCTTTACCTCACCCTTCTTGAAAGCCCCCTCCGTACGTCTCATACCTGCTGCCTTTAAATCTCCTTGCAGTATTCCCTGAAGGATGCCCCATAGCACCTGTCGCTATCCAGGATATCCTTCCCTCTCGTCGTTCTGTTGAAGAATGACAATTGGCAATAGGGATGCAGCCTCCAAATAACCAGGGGGAAAAATTAGTTTCAAGCATCAACTGTTACCACTCCTGGGTTATCTGTGATGCAGTACGGTTAGTGCTACTTGCTTTGCGTAAATATTAGTTGGAGCAGGACAGGAATCCAGGTGTCATCTCCCCCAGGTAAGAGTTCTGATCATCAGGCCAGGTAAGAGCGTGTCTCACTCAAGAAATAGTTACTTGATATGAAGTGGATCAGTTCCAGTGGGAAGGAATTGAGGGATATCTGTTCTAGCAGGGCTAGAACGCTTGCTTGAGAGGTGTGACACTGGTTTGTCTTCTCTGCTCATATCCATGTACTGCCCGACTAAAATATTCCATTAAAATTTGGTTTAATGGAACAAATAATTTTTCCTTTGAATTACAGGGGAATTTGATAGAGATCTGAAGGAATGTTAAAGCAATATTAAATAGTTTCGATAGCATAGAGAGAAATAGCACATGGAACCTGGTGATGTGAAGAAACTTGTTATGCGTTGGGTGGGGTGCCTTCGGGGGCAGGAGCCACCCCTTCCTCTGTAGTATCTCATGAAGCACAAAAAGCAGATCGTGAAAATGGTATGGGTTACTTAACTGGGCTGTCCAGATGAACTTAGCAAGCACTGTAATGTGTTGAAATAGAGGGGACAGGAGAGCATTCTGTCTGACTTTGAGAAGATGCCAAAAATTAGTGGAAAATTCAGTTGTCAGAGGTGATCTAACAGAGCTATATACTCTTTGAGGGCTACAGAAATCCTGTATTTAAAAAATAAAGCTGAGACAAAGCCAGTATATGCCCCAAGAGGAGCATACGCTTGCATCTTGACTAAAAATGTCTGTGCAACACACATGCACAGCTACTACAACTGGCCCTGCTAGTCTGGTATTTGTGCACAGTGTCATCTTGTTAGCTGTATATTCAG
>NW_008824401.1:3386167-3391819 GCF_000699105.1 Pygoscelis adeliae | reverse complement strand
GCTTATTCAGTCAGAATCGAAGACTTAAATGTGGTTTGCAAAAGTTGCTTTAAAAGTTGAAATCAGGAAAATACTAAATACAAAGGTTAGGCATGTATGTATATAGATTTAACTATACAGATGTCAAAAAGAGTTGATGGTCTCTTTCTGCCCTGAAATACGGAATTGAAAAGATTTCCTGATAGGAAGGGTGTGGGTGTACTCACACATCTTCTTCACTTGTTTTAAGTGAGAAGACTTCTCAGTGACGGAGAATATTAATTTTGAATAACATTCAAGCCAAACTTAATAGGCTTTTCCGTGAATTTTACTGAACCACACTCTGCAGCTGCATCTTGTTCTGGCTCTCTCATTATGGAAGAAAATTTGCAATTGATCTAGACAGTAGAATCTTAACTTTTTTAATGATACCCTAGCAGAAGGTAAAACAGCAACTCAGACTGCTGAGAAAAACAAACAAGAACAGTAAACAGCTGATGAACCCGGGAGTTTAGAATGACCAGTGACACAGCAGCTTGTTTACAAACATCTTACCACATCCATTCATCAGCTAGACACAGGAGTACAGTCATCCATCTCCTGTGCTGTTACTGATGCAAGCCATAATCCCTGGGTTGGATACTGCCGATACTGGGCAGTTAGCGTTGCCCACCACTAACTTCAACTGCTTGCTTTCCCAGCGGGTCCTCTTGAGGATGGGCAAGGAGGATGTTGAACACTAGGCGTATGATACTGCATGTATGTGTGTGAGAGAGCATAGGGCTGCACTGTTGCAATGCAATCTGATCTTGGAGTAGGATTGTTTTATGCCAATTAGATATTTTTCTTTAACACAACAAGAAATCAACACTCATTTGACTGATTACTGAGTACTTTTCATTGGAGCCATAGGTAGGCGTTTCAGGAACTTAGAACAACCCTGTTGCCCTTCCCCTCTTCTCTCCCAAACTTCTCTCCCAGACATTTAGGAGGTCATCCTGTGAGATGGGAAGAGAAGGGGAGCAGCTGTTAGCCTTGCCAGGGCCGTGTCCCTGCAGCAGCTGTGGTGGAGTCCTCCTTGTGCCACCAGTAGGGTCAGGAGCAGCCTGACCTCAGCCGCGGGAGAACATGAGTCAGGTGAGAGGGTGTCCTGCTCGTCAGACCTGTTTGTCTGCTGGAAAGTAGACAACGGCTGGTGCAGGAGCTACAATAAGGGAACGTATTTTGTGGACGAGTCAGCTGTGGCTACTGTCTTCCTATGGGTGGCAACAGTCCCCTGTCTTTGCTGTGTAGTGATTCTCACATTGCCATCTCCCTGCGTTCCTGTCCCACCTGCTCGTTACAGTACTGTTACAGGCTTAGCTTGTCTTACCTTGCTTGTGGTTGAAGGGGTTCCTTTAATGTGACTCAGTCACAACCTTCGCAGCACACTACCTTTTTCCATAGATTATTTTTTTCCACTCTATACTAGTGAGACCTTAAAACAGCTACCAATTTGGACATCATCTTCAAAAGCAAGTGCTGTAAGATGATTGAGGAAAGGTGGACAGTCTGAGCTCCCTCACTCCAGAGAAAAGAGACCAGGGAGGAATTTGTCTGTGTATACACCCAGAGGGATGGTATGAAGAGGACAAGGATCAAGTACTCCTGTTGGTCAAGAGTCAGGCTGTTAATAGGTTTAAGCTGCAGAAGGAGAACTCCAGTCTGAAAATGAAGAAAATTATATAACTGGAGGAAAAGTTAGACAGTGGAACCTGTTGCCAAGACAGAGGTTGTGAAACTGGAGATATTCGAGGCTAGGCTAGACACCCATCCATCAGGGATGGCTTTGGAATAACTGAGTAAAGCCAGTGAACAATGCAAACAGCTTGACTAGATGACCCAGTAACAGTCCCTTCCAATCCAAATACGTTCGAGAGGCTTCTGAAATGTAGTTGGCAGCTTGTCCACTTCCAGCACAGTTGTGATGTGTTACTGCCAGATGTACCATCAGTACCTCATCCTAAAGCCAGTGATGTATGAGATTATAGCTGAAGCCAGCACCTTTAATAGCATTTTTTTTTCCTACTAGGTTCACCTTGCCTTTAATCCATGTGAAGACCTGTTGGAAACACCTTCTAGAAACATAACAGTTTTCAGTCTCCTAATAAATTGTTGTGTCCAAGAAGAGCCTGTCCAAATGAGCAAGACATCCCAACAGAACACCGCTACAGATGCGAATGGAGTAAGTGTGATTCACACCCAAGCACACACCAGTGGTTTGCAGCAGGTTCCCCAGTTGGTGCCCGTTAGTCCTGGTGGCGGAGGCAAAGCTGTGCCTCCGAGCAAACAGGGAAAGAAAAATTCCTTTGTGGATAGAAACAGTGATGAGTATCGTCAGCGCAGAGAGCGAAACAACATGGCAGTAAAAAAGAGCCGGTTAAAAAGCAAGCAGAAAGCACAAGACACGCTGCAAAGGGTCAACCAGCTCAAAGAAGAAAATGAACGTTTAGAGGCAAAAATTAAGCTCTTGACTAAGGAGCTG
Source organism: Pygoscelis adeliae (assembly GCF_000699105.1). Taxonomy (NCBI): domain Eukaryota; kingdom Metazoa; phylum Chordata; class Aves; order Sphenisciformes; family Spheniscidae; genus Pygoscelis; species Pygoscelis adeliae. Next base: position 3,389,316 of record NW_008824401.1, on the reverse strand, counting down.
AGCGTACTGAAAGACTTGTTCCTTGAGCACGCGCACAATCTTGCAGACAATGTGCAACCTGTTGGCACTGAAACCACCACCACAAATCCAGAAAACAATGGACAGTAGACACTGTTGCAACCTTACGAAGTGAACTCTCGAGGTGCAGCTTGTCTGCAACGTCCATGCAGTCACCAGGCAAAAACTCTGTTCTTTTAACCATCATTTTGTGGAGATTTTCTTCTTTTAACCATCATTTTGTGGAGATTTTCTTCTTTTTAGGTTTAACACTGAAGATTTGATACAATTAAACCAGAAACTGCTTAGGGTATTTGTTTTAAATATTTTTCTCCTCTAAAAGATTTATCTAATAAATGCAGACCTAAATTCATAGTCAACAAGGAACTTAGTATTAGGGAAATAGCATTTTCACAGAAATGTTCACTTACCTTCTTATAGTTTGCATAATGGGAGGAATCCAGCAGGATGGTTCACTGTAGTATCAGAAACTCATAATTGGATAAAGTGTCTTTTAAATACCTTTTAGGGTATTTAAGCCCTTTGTTTTCTTCATTACATACTACAAAACTGCAAAGGCCGTGGAGGCTGTTTGCTTTCCTGTTTGGTGGACTACTTTAAATATGTAGAGCAAGTCCTATAAAGCACCACTTAGGTATTTCCTGTCCAGTTATAGTTAACGGGGAGGGTGTAGTAATAGTGAGCTGAGATGCTTACTGATGTTTTCTAGAAAAATAGCAATATACTACGAAGATATATACAGGCAGTTGGCTTCCAAATGGCAAATGAGTCTGAAGCATCATGTACAAGAGGTAAAGCAGCACATCATTGACGAAGCCTTTTAAGCCTGTGTTCACGTTGCTCACCTAGTGACTGGGGCCTTATGAGAACAAGATTTTGGTTTTCAGAAAACGTCAAAATGCTACCAAAAAAACCGTGCTCTGCAAAATTGCATTCTTGCTGGGGTGCAGGTACCAGGGAAAACAAAACGTGCAGCTTGACTAAGCAATGAAAGGGGTAAGACAGCATCTGTTCAGCCAGAATGTATGGATCACTGCTTGTTGACATTCATCTCCATTTTCATGGCTGTTCAGATTTGCAACCAAGATCTTACAGAAATTCACAGTGATTTTAAAAATAAATGGCCCTAGTTTGAATAACTGATTCAGTGGAATTTCTATAGCCATCATACAGTTGCGTGAAGGAGTATCTTTGGTCTTGTTTTATTTTCATGAAAGTTCTTCTATATCAACTTTTTACATGCTAGTGCTAAGTCTTTGCCATGATCCATAATGCAGTGGTATGTACTATACTGAGGATTTAAACAATAAAAGTAAAGCAGGAACTTCGACGTAACCTTAATTTATTTTCATTTTTAAGTATTTCATTGATGGTATGGTTGTTTTACATTTAACCTGTGTGTTTGGCTAGTGGATTATTACACTGTCTTAATTTCCCTTCTACACTACCTTTTTCCATAGATTATTTTGTAGGATGCTTGTTTGCCTTTTATCTGTACTTAGGAAGAGAACTTGGATATTATCTCTATGAAGATGCTGTTAGAAAATGAAATCTTGAAAAGTTCTTTTTGAATTTAAACTTTTAATACATGCGGAAAACTTTTATGGATTGTTTTGGATTATGGTAGTCTTTTTACAAAGATACGTTTTTTGGTTCTAGCTGCAGCTTAAGTAGGTAGGGTTGAAATATCAGAAGCTAATAAAAACCTTTTGCTTCTAGTGCTGGCCTCATTTTTCCTGTCCTTTTACTATTTCCCTCAAATGCAGAGGTGCCCACCTCAAGCAGCTATCTGTGAGAAATCAGTGCAACAGTCTCCATTCCTGTCTTCCACTCAGGTTTTTACTCAATGGAGAGTATCAGAAACACATTACAGTTTTGGCTGAATTCCTGATTTAACAGAAAAAAAAAAAAGGGAAATTTAAGACCGAAAATGTACTGCAATTAAAGGGGGGGGGGGAGGAACAGAAAACAAAAAACTACAAGGAAAAAGATGACCTGAAAGTATCTCATTTGTTAACTGTGCACCTACTCTGGTGTAAAAGGCAGGAGCTAGTCTCTTCCCTGGTTGTCTGCTCTGTGAATTGGGACTACGTGGCCCTGTTGTCCTGCAGTTGGTTTGACAGGCTGATGTGGGGTCCTCCCCTAATAACCAGATAAGGGGCTCCAAATCTCTGGTATTTGTTTCTGATTTTGGTGAAAATGATTTCTTAAATCTCTCTGAGTGGGAGTAATACTCTTTCTGATGTTCTGGAGGGTGACTTGTCCACCTGTTACTCCTGACAGCGCCAATTCCACTTCCTTCTTGTTTAAAACAAAACCACTGAGTTATGAAAAGTCATTTGTTTGCACAATGACATTTCTGGCTTAGTCTCCACACGTGCTTTGTTTGCCTAGGGAAGCATGTAGGCTGTGTGCAGCACATCACTTTAATATGTGAAGCCATGGACCCAAGATTATAACAAATTGTTATTTTAAATCTACCCTCAGTGAGAGTTAGGATGCAAGAAAGGCATTAGTCTATTATTCTAAGCCCCCTCCTGCCAAAATAGCCGTCTCAGACCCCAAGGAGCAAAGGCAGAGGTGAAGCTTTCCCTCTCTTTGCCCCAAGGTGGAGCAGCCCAGGCTCTGTGATGGCAAAATGCCTCAATCTTACCCCTCCACTGCAAGGCACAGGAGAACACCCATACCTAGGTGACTTGGATGATTCTCTCTTCTTCCTAAAGAAAGGCTGGAATAAATGCACATCTACCCAAGAAAATTTCAGTGTAGGCCTATGAAAGTTAAGGTTTTCCTTTTGACACATTTTTCTTAACAACAGCAGCTATAGTTTGTGACAATACAGTGCCTGTCACTACAAGAAGGAGCGTTACAGCACTATATATTTCACCAGGAAGCCTTATTCTCATTTTCTCACTGTACCACTAAGAGAACGGGTCTACTCTTGCCTCCACTAGCACTAAGAGGCTCTACCACTTTAACTATACCCTGTAGCTGCAGCAGCATAACTGGTATGGCAGATAAAGCCGGAGTGCATCCAACCCCAGGGAGCTGAAGCAATTTAAATATATCAGTTCGGAAGTGCTCAGACCTTTCTAAACTTAACGTAAACTTGCTCAGCATAACACACTCTT
>NW_008824401.1:3367301-3386132 GCF_000699105.1 Pygoscelis adeliae | reverse complement strand
CTCTTTCTGTTATTTTGGTGCCACTCTATTTGAGTCTGTTTGCACCAACGGGAAAAGGCATTTGGGAAAACATGATAGCTAACAGCCTAAAATATCCTAATGTAGTCAAAAAGAAAGTTTGCTGTAACCTGTATTTTCCCCCCACTAATGCATTTTAAGTGTATTAAATATCACTTTGCCCTTTTTTAAAGGCTTACTTCCCTGCCCCCCCCCATGCTAATTTAGAAGAAAGTTCTAATTCAGTTTTTGCTTAAGTGGATAAAAATTATCAGAATTGCAGAACAGACTTCTGGAAGGAAGGATGAAATTTATATTCACCAAGTTCATGGTCCTCATTATGAAGGAAAATGGGAGATGGTGCACCATCCCAGACGAAAACGCATCCACATCTCAGGCAAGCAAAACGACAGAGAAGCCGGTTACGTGAGCGAGTGGTTTCCCTCCAGAACTCGCGGTAGGGTTTGTTCGCTGGTACATGTCAAAGCAGAACCAGTTCTGCCTCCTGCAGCACGCCAGATTGCTCGACCTGTTCTGCAGCAGCAGAGCCCAGTATTTGCCAAGATTAATCACAGGCAGGGAAAGGCCTATTAACTAGACTGGGGTTACAGCTTAGCTGAAACAATTCCAAAACTCTCTTTTTTTTGAAAAGCTGTGAAGTGTTACTTTAAAATAGTAACTGCTATCGAACCCAAGCAACAGCAGGTTTCGGAGTGCCCAAAGCAGTGAGCAATCCCATGGGTGTGTCCAGAACATGCCACAGGAAAGCACTTGGACGCGGAGGGAACAAGGCTGAGGCCACAAGCACCGTCCTGCACTGAAAAAACCTCCCGAGTTTCAGGAGATGAGTCCGAAGCAGTGCCAGCATAGTTTCTGTGTTCTCGTATCTGCAAAGCTACCAAAGCAGAGCCTGATGTCCTCAGCACAAGTACTACATTTCAGAGGTACGAGACTTGCAGTCACCACAGAAGGAAGCATTAGCACAGTTGCACATCTCACACCCTCCCCTCCTCGCCCCTTCCCCTTCGCAGTCGAGACGACCTGCACTTACCTCTTAGAAACCAACGCTGAGCAACCTTTAAAAAAATATAAATAGGCTCATCTGTTAATAAAGTGACATTAAACATAAGGAGTGAAGTCCCCTGGATTATTTCACAATGTGTTTCTTTAGTCTCCAACATGCAGTTTCCTATTTAGCAATGGGTCACCAAGCTGTTAAGAATAAAGAGCAGGTTCTCGTCACACAGATCAACCCAAATAGCTAAAAAAAGCTCTCCGTAGAGCAACACATTTGACAATTTTTAAGGAAATTATTTCTGACCTAAATCCAGTCCCAGGTGGGGGGCACAAAGACAGCAACACGGTAGTTTTTGACACCGTCCAAGCCCATGTTGTGTTGTACACCCCGTGTAAGACAGGTGCTTGCACGCACCCAGAAGCTCACAGGTGGTCCCACTGCCTGCGTGCCAGCTCCAGGATGTGAGCAACAGAACCGAGATGCTGAGATGATCAAGTCAGCTGATCCCTTCACAGTGGGAAAATCCTCATCTGGCAAGCAGTAAGACCCAGAAAGGGCCTGACATCCTGCTGTGACTTCAGTTCCCCCTGACATGGAAGAGGGATATTCTGAAGTGGCTTTGCAGTCAAACTGTGCAACAGAGCCTGAAGACCAAACAGGAGTTTTGATGTGTTCATAAAGTGAGCAAGATTACAGGAACTAGTGTTATTTTATGATGCAAGAAACTTATTTATTCTCCTGTGGGCTGATGAACACCTACAGTTAAGAAAGGCTTCTCTGGGTAATTTAAACCTTGTATGAATGGAAAATCATTTTATAATCATTATTAATGTTTGTGGTGTATCCAAATAAAATTTACATGACTTCATTCTGAACTGGCTAACACTGGACAGTTAAAAATAACTCTATCATTCCGCACAGCATATGCTGCTGAATGACCCTGAGCCCTGCAGCAAAGATACTTCCTTCTTGCAATTTCCGAGGCCCGTGAACACCACAGCAATCTATGTTTTTAAGGAACAAATAGATGGACAAATCTAATAAGCATCGGGCTGCATGTGAAGGATCAGTGCACCCACTACCCAGAGCAGAAAAATCTGGCTAATGAAGGGTCAAAGTTTCCAGAGCACAAATTAGTAGAAAGGTCAGATAAAGAAGCAGGAACGGGAGCAGAAGAGCATAATGATCACAAAGTTGTGAGCATAAATGATGCCAAAGATGAATTTTAATAAAAATTTGATTCTGCTTACTCCACTGACACGGAAATAAGATCCGTAATAAAAATATAAGTGTCATTATATCCACTGAGAACAGCTGATTTTTCTTCTATGTTTTTCGCAGTACTTGTGATGAAGTTTAAAAAAGGACTTAGATTGTTACAATTGCTGACAGCATTCAGATAATCCATTTGGTATTTTAAAGAGTCCCCATCATAAACATTCAGATTTAATTGCAAGATATATCTGAGCTGAGATTTGACAGAAGTGTAAGCCCCACTGATAATGCAGCAGGGCTATTCAGGTGGCACTTGGTAATGTAAACTGCTGATTGCAACCAGCAGCCTTTGAGTTACCTGGATATCAAGTGCCGAAGCCGCCTACCTTCGTTTTTAATGAATGAATCATTCCAGCTAATAGCCTGCCTGCCTCTCTTGCTATTAAGAATTGGATGCATTTTATTTTATATGCTGCAGCATTAAATCAGAATGATGATCGATTAGTGTGAGACAGTAAGTATCATCCTGAAGTTTACTGCTTTTGGCTGGAGAGACAGTCAAATGACTTGGCACTGCTTTGGCCTTCTGCCATGAAAGCCTCTATTTCTTCAATAGTACGTGGGACGCATGTTAGCAGCTCCATTCCACTGGCTGTCACTGCGATGTCGTCCTCGATCCGGACCTGTTACAGAGAACACGTGGTTACCAAGGTATTCCAGCTGGGGATGAGAAGCACATCAGGCAGCAACAGCAGCAAGAGCACAAGGCGTGTTTCAGTCTGTGGTGGTGACGTAACACCAGGCAGAGCAACATATGGCAAGCACTGGAATTGCTCATTACCACCAGCACCATGGCACAGAGCTCTGTAGGGTCCAATCCCCCTTGGGCCACCGGCTCCTGCCACCCTCCTGGGATCACACAAGCTCCATGGTGACCCCCGGCAGAGCAGCCCCACAGGAGGTGGTGGCCTCGCAGGTGAGTCAGGTGGTGCCTCTGCTATGTCGGGTACACCAGGGACAGGCTGAGCGAGATGCTGCATCAGCGAGCTCACGCTGCGTAATTACATGGGGCCAATGAAGTTCAACCCCCTGACACCAGAACAGCAAAAGGAACATTCTCCCCTGACTTTGCCTCCAGCCTTGCTAGCACATGGCTTGCTAGGGACAGGTTCAACAGCAGTGTCTCCTGATGCCTGAAGTGCCTGTTCTCAAAGCGGTCCTGTTGCTGAGCTGCAGTTAGCTGCTCTTTGCACTTAAACATCACATTCTCTTTTCTCTAAACGCAATAAACTTTCAAAGAAGGAACTGCAACATGAAATAGCTTGTCGCTGATACTCAAAACATTGAATTCTGAGCTGATGAGAAAGTCCTAAGCAGGTCAGACATTCCTTTTAAAATACAATCACTACATTTCAAATCATGCAAGGAAAAAGCAGATCCTCTCAGCTTTCCAGCTCTCGTTCTGTTAAAATGAAAAGTATGCTCCATTTCTGTTTGACTCTAATCTTTCCTTACCAGTAAATATGCCTACACAGTCATTTCCCGTTATCTTATCAGAAAAATGTTAGTAAGTCGCTAAGCTGCAATAAAAGCAATTTTAGTAAGGTGTAAATCCAAGAGAACACAAACTCTGGGGACTCCCACCTTACAGTTGCTTTAATTGTTTCTGACCTCTTGACATTTTCAACTAAAAATAAAGCTGGTTAACATTTGTACTTCTGATTGCAAAATAATCCATTTGTTCAAACAAAATGAGTCATCCAGTCTTTATTAAACTGTTTAATGATCTCTTTGCCAGATTATTTCTTTTACTTGGTATCAAGTTAAGTGTATTATACAGCAGAATTAAATAAACAAACTCCATTGAGTTCACACATTTGATTTGGACAGCTGTAAATTTGAAAGCTGCGAGGCTCTTTACACTCGGTGTGCCTGAAAGGCCAGTGCCTTGCTGCAGAAGAGGAAATCAGCAACACATTGAACAACTCTATGCACTTGAACAGACTTTACCAGGGTGGGTTTTTTGATTCATTGCTACGAATTTGGCCAGCTGAGCAAAAAATAACCCAAGGATTCAGCAAGACTGTCGCATTGCATCTAAAGGTGAATCGTGCCCTCTGCCTCACAGCAGCCCCCAGTGTCTGTCCTGCTGGGTCTTGGGCCTGGGCATAGCCTGCCCGGGTCTACCAGCCCCTCCCAAAAACCTGCTGGTACCAGGCGAGCCCCGCAAAAGTGTCAGAACCCAGGGGACAGATCTGGTGACACGGTAAAAGCCAAAGCATCACATTGGCAAGCACACCATTGTAAATGGAGCTGGGCACAGCGTTGATGTGGAAAGTAAAAATGTTAATGCAAAAGTAAGTCTGAGAGCAGAGGCGAGGCCAGCCAAAGCTAGAGCTAACTCTGCCTACGGAGAAAGTCTCTTCCCAAGCACCGCCGGCTTCACAACCCTTCACCTGCTTGAGCTGAAATTCCCCAGTGTATCTGCTACAGAGAAACATCAGCCACAATTCATCTGCTTAACCAGTAAGATTAGCAAAAAAAAAGAAAAAATTGTTGGTGTTTTCCAGTTCAGCGTTTCATGCCTTCACCAATACCTCGGCACTCTCTGAGAGCACAGACTGACTTGAAAGCAGAGCAGGTGAAAGCCAGACTAAGAGGGAGGGGGAAGAACAAGTGGGACAAGGTGTCTGTCAATGCTGTGCCGTATCTAGGCCACAAGAGAAAATCAGGATGGGAAAGGAGCTGGAAAATGGAGCTAGAGTGATGAAAGGAGCCGGGGGAAGGAAGATACAGTGAGGCAAAACAGGATTGACAAATAATGGACCAAGAGAGATGGGGCTGGCTAAGGAGTCCAGGAAGCGAGATCCTGGTGGAGGTGAGAAGCGAGACACCCTGAATGAGGAGAGCGCAGGGGGGTGCTGGAGCCGCCTAAGCTGGGGAACTGAGAGTACCAAACGGGGGAGGATGGGGAAACCCATCAGTTTGGAGTGCCACACACAGCAACTCATTGTATAGGAAAAACATTGTTAGGAGATCATATAATCAATCCACAGCTGTGGATTTCTGTGAAGAGCAGGAGAGCCAGTACCATCACACCTGCCTGCTCACCATCAGCAACTCCAAATGGTCTTTGGGATGTAGCTGGAGGCGCACAGACCCACCGCTCCCATGAGGCCTCACCATTCACTCCTAGGAAAGCTCCAGCTCTTTCTCCAGGATCTAACCATTTCTCTGCCTGGATGAATCTCACCTGAAATGGGTGCTTGCTATAACAGAGAAGACAGGCTTCTCACTCGCAGTGCACATTTTTCCTTTGCCTAAAAGCAACGCAAGCGCAGAGGAACGCAGGTTCTCAAGGGGGAGGAAATTTTTGCATTTGCTCTTTTCCTTCACACCCTCCATGCTTCACCCTGACTTTAAACTCAGCAGCAGCAGCAAGAAGCCGCTTCAGAGGACCTGCAAAACCTTCCCTACAGGAGAGCCCGGCATTTCGTCTTGTCTTCTGTCCAAATGGACAAAAGATGCTGGATCTGCCTGGCAAGGCTCACTGGCTTGGGACTGCCTTTCCCAGTGGGGGACAGCGGTTATGAAACTTGATCTCAGAGCTGTCCCTGTTTGCAGGCTCTTTGTTCAACAGTGCTGCTTGTTTCAGGGCTACAGAGTGGTTTGGAATCGGACATGGCTTAAAGGAACAGCAAACCGAGGTGTGAGGTTTGCTGCACCACCAGCTTTCAGGGTGCTCTGCAAACACCCCAGGGTGACTTTGCTTTTTTGGTGTGAAATGGCATGCTTCAAAAAGCACTCCTGCAAGAATGCCAGGACTGTACCTAAAATGCTTTTTTCTTATCAAGGATAGTGGCATGATCTGTCTAGATAGACCTGATTGCACAACTGCCTAAGGCCAGCAACAGACCATCATGTGGCTCGACTCAATGGACCCAACTCTGTCCCAAAGCAGGGCTGTGTGGGCATAGCCAAGGACAGCATAGGAGTTAAATACCAGGGCTGCTGTCAGCTATATACACAGCCTCGCACTTTGTCCTGACTTACTAATAACAGTCATGCTCCCCAGAGCCTCCGGTGTTATCTTGCAAGGGAAGGGGGTTGTACCACTCATTCATTTCTTTTGGATGATGATATGTATAAAAAGCTTTTGAGAATCAAGAAACAATTTTGGCCAATTAAATAGTCCAGATTTGCACGATGACAGATCCCAGATGTGATTAAAAAAGATCACTGGTGACATGTCTCCTTTTTTTTTAATCTATTGAGCATTTGTTTGATTATGGCTGTGGAAAGCAGCAATACTATCGCTGCAAGATCTTAGAGCGGGAGATTTGCCTGGGAAACGATGACAGAACATGGGCCACACATGCTACCCCACAAAGTAAATTAGCACACGTGCTTCTGTCTGGCTGAAGGATCCACGTGTCTGTTTTTATAGCTGGTATCCTACATAGGCAGATGCATGTAGCCAAGGGGACTTATTTTTAATAGAGCATACTTACCATGAGCAGGGTTCAACTTCTGTATTTCAGGGGGACTGGTTAGGAAACAGAGCTGCCCTTACATCAAACCCAGGGGCAGGCAGGTATGTTGCAGGGCTGGGGAAGGCACTTTCCTGTTACCACGTTACACAAAAGTGGCAGTGCCAAGATGTTTTCTATAGAGGCTAACAGGCTCTGTGCTCCACAATGACTCTTTCTCATCCCATGCTGCCAGTCTTCCCTCTTCTTATTCACAAGCAAGTCCTCATGTCAGGCACATGCTATATGTGGACCTATTTTAAAGGTCCACATATAAACATTTTATAAAAAAGGATCAAGATTAGTAGGGTGAGGCCATGTATTTTATTAGATCAACTGATACGGCTGGAAAAAGAACCTTCAGGCACACAGTCCCTTCATCCGGGCTCAAAAAGAAGCAATAAACTATAAGCTAAATACGGGTTAGAAACAACTGGTCTTACTTTAACCTAATTATGTTAATTAGACAACTTAAGAGAAAAGGGTTAAAGAAGGTTTATAAGCAACTAGTTGCTGTTTTTGGGTTGCCTACAACTATCATTTCTCTTACAAGAACTTTAAAGAAAGCTATATATTTCATTATGACAACTGCTTTTCTATGAAAACTTTTCAAAAAAATGCTGTGTAGCATTATTACTGCTGCATAATATGAAATGTTAAAAAGCAGATAAGCATAATGTTTATTGCCTAGTAAACTATTTCACTCCACAACACACATTCACCGTAAACCCAGAAACAGAGCTCAACCTTCTGAAAAACAAAAATCAGGACAGAGACAACCACATGGCTCTGTGAACCAAAGGTAGAAGCAATTAAATATCCTACTTTTTATTTGGATTAACATTTGTTCCTGAGTAAGGGAAGTACTATTGTTTTGAAAAATATTGTAATATTAGTGGATCTTCAAGGTCCTGGGCTTTGTAAATTTATTTAACTTTTAAATGAGAAAAATCTGCAAATGGAAGTAAGTAATGTATGTAACATTTAGCTGTCTTTCAGCATTTTCTCTAAGTTGCATAGAGTTTTCACGTATTAAGTCTAGTGCTAGTTCTACAATCCTAGGGAAAAATAAAGCCCAAACAGAGACTGAATACTGAAGGCCAAAAAAAGATTGAACGGTTTCACTGGGTCTTTGAGAAAACATCATATGAACTGCATGAATCAGTAATCTGCTTATGAAGAATGGAAATGTCAAACCCTAAAGGGCAGCATTTGGAGTTGGTATTTCCCCTTCCCTGAGGAATCAGCTGCTTTTCCTGAGCAATATATACAACCGTATACACATACTTCTATTTGCACATCTATGTTTATTTATGAGAGCGGCGCGGGCAGAGTCCAGGCAGAGCAGAGGTGCCTTGGGATGGGCACTGCGCCAGTGCCCGACGGCAGCCCTTGCCCCACAGAATTTATGACCTCGGTAAATTGGACCTTAGTTTTGCAGATGGAGAACTGAAGCACATGTGACTGAGTGACTTCCCGAAATTGGCAGAGGAAGCTTGTGAAGGACTGAACTCAATGGCTGTCAAGTAAAGAGTTTAGGGCTTCAGACAGGGTAGCCCGTGCTCTCAGAAGCAGATCCCCTAGCAAAACTTCTTGCCTCCCTCCAGAGGGATCTGTATTTGACCCAGAACAGCTCTTGTTTGGTAAAAGCCCAAATTACGAGGTCCCTGAGCAGCAGTTACAGCCACGAAGCCTGGGTGTCTGTGTTACAGGGACACAGGAAGGCCGGGCTGCCGATGGACCCGTTCTGAGTGTGCGCAGGAGCTGCGCTGGTGCCACCAGCACACGCCCCGCACGCCGGCAGCAATGCAGAACAGGCAAAGGAAAACCTTGTGTTGTCTCTCACTCTCCCCGGCTCTTGCAGCTTTTACAATCTCTTTATGGCTAATACCAGGCAGCAAGAATTACAATAAATGGCTACAGTCTTGCCCTTCTTAGCAGGGCAGAAGAGCTTCTCTTCTCAGTGCAGAGACTTGTCACAGTCAAGAAAATTACCCAAAGCCCAAAAAAGACATGAATTCAAGGTGAATTCATTAAAATCCACAAATCCCCTGTGCGGACAGTCTTACTCAGAATTACCATAGTGTTACTTTGGTTAATGTAAGTTCATTTTTGAAGTGAATTAAACTAAACCAAATTAAGAACTTTTTAATTAGTGCTGAGTTCTGCAGAGGGAAATGGACTACTTATTTCCTTTTGTAGAATGTATTTTTCTTTTAAACCTAAAGGAAGATTGGACTGGCTGTAGTGAGCTCTTTAGCTAGAACTGATACCAATACTAACCCCTGTACTATTAATATTTGTCAGTAAAAACACTGGGCTTCACAAGATCTTTTTAATCACGTAAAGAAAAAGTTTTCTGACATGCTTTTGAGAGAAATACTCATTCTGGATAAACTAAAATGAACCAGCATGCAGATAACTAAGCACACTACACAGCACAAATTGCATCTTCTATTTATGCAGAATCAATTCAGAATTGTAAAGATGGAAAAATTCATTTTGATTGCATTATAATTCAGCTTTTGTGTAGAATTCAGAAATATTCGGATGTACTTCAGTCTCAGATTTTATTCCCATTCTTCTGGACAAAATCAAGTGACAACATCTGGCTCAGGGTATGTGTGTATTATTATTTTTTCTCTCTAAGTAAAATGTATTGTTCACAGGGGGATCAGGGGTTTAGATTTTTGCTCAATCGTTTTTGGGCAGCTCCCCCTTTTAGCAAAGTTTGTTGGCTAGCTCTCCTTACAAGTCATCATTACAGGAAGCTAAGCAAAAAACAGGGGAGAAAGTTAGACCTTGCTTGAAATCTCTGGAACAAAAGTGCCTGATCCAGCAACTTATTACCAAGGTAGAGATCCTGTGCTGTCATTCCTATTCCATGCAAACGCAGGCAGCAGGTGAGCCACGTGCATGCCTCAAGCTGCAGAGCTGGAGTGGGCATTGACAGCAAGCCATGGAAAAACATCGGCTTTGCTGAGCATTTCCAGAGAAAGCTCACCAGGAATCAATTCAACTGCCGAAAAACTCCCACAGAGTGTTTACAAGGAAAGCGAAGACAGTTAAACCTATTTTCATTGTGGTGTCAAGCTACACAAGTGCATTACAGCGTTCCCTTAAAATATGCTTCAGTGTGCGGTGCCATATATGTGCTTACAATTAGAAAATGCACAGTTAGCTGCCTTTTGTTCACCAGTATCTCACTTGGCTGGCTGGCAAGTCTTGATAAAGAAACAACACAGAGACAGATAACATCCCAAACCTCAGCAGTGAATTAAATACCAGTGAGGGTAAACTCCCGTGTCTCTCGATAAGGCTGCACACACATTGTATGGGGAGCCTCCATGGGCAGCTGCCCAGGAGCCCAGCTAGCTCACACGACTGGTGATGGCACACAACTTTTCTGTTGGGGTTGGTGGTTCAATGCCAGCTCAGACCAAAAGCGTTACAGTAATTACCCTCTCATGGCTGGTGTACAGTGATAAATTAGTCGATGGCAGCAGCAGACAATTCCTAATGAGTGACTTTTCATACCAGAAAATCACCGCTGTTGCCAGTGATTGTTAGCTTTGTTGAGACTTAGCAGAAAAGCCACAAGGAGGACGGGGCATTGCAGCTGCCTGCTCTATCTTCTCTGGGCATGAATACGGAAGCTCGGAGAACAATGCGGCACCCTTCAAATGCTCGCCCTGCTAAAATGAAAACCCACTGGAAGCCACTGCAACTGCTAAACACTCTGCGAGGGTGGTGGCTTTGAATGGGAAATGTGCCTCAGAGAGCATGGAGAAACAAGGCCCCTCTACTTGCACAGCAGCTGCCTGCATGGGAATGATTGCCCAGATCATGGCTACCTCCCAAGTCAGCCAACCCTCCTGCACACACACTGCTGCCTGAGCCTGCAATGCGATACCTCAAGCACGGGTGGTCGTGAAGACCATCGGCTATTCCCTTGGAAAACAGGGAAGGCTTTACATTCACAAGTTTTGCACTGTTCTGGCAATCGTCCAGTAGGAGCAATTATTGCTGTTTTTCTCTACTGCCTCTCTGACTTAAACAGCATCAAGCTTTTCTGCCCTGGGAGGGAGCACCAGACTGTGCTGCTGTCAAGGAAGCTAACTCGGGAATATGGATCTCAGTCTCGTATTTCATAACATACACGTTTCACACATTAGATAAAACACCTACCTGGCAAGTCACTGTACAGTGCTGACAGAAGGTATTTCAATCAATGGAAAAATATGGGTCTATCATTAATCAGATATCACAAGCCGCATTTAAAAATAACAAAAAACCTCCCAGTTTGTCTGCAGGGTCAAATGGCCCAAAGTGCTGCTTCAGGAACAGCCCTATGTGCAATACGTTACAACTTCCAAAAGATTTCTTCTCAAGTACATAGCAAATGCAAACAAACAGAAAACCAATTTCAGAAAACCATCCGGTTAACAATTACTCACCCCACCAAATCCTCTAAAGCGCTGCAGGACGTCATTGTTGATGAAACAGCACTGTGCAGGATCACGGAGGGCTTGGTCCAAGAGGTGGTCGATGAAGTAGATGCCCGGCTCGATGGTCAGCACCATGCCCTGCTCCAGGCTGCGGGCAGTGCGCAGGCTCCTGAGCCCCGGCAGGTCAATGCGCTCCACTCCCTGCAGAAGAAACACTGGTTCTGACAGACAGAAAGGCAATCTGTGGTGACCTTTTATCAAGACCCTCCTATGCTGACTGCTCCATAAGAGGCCCAAAATACAAAAAATAATTGGGAAGTAGAGGACTGAAACCGTGCTGTACAGTTACGTCTCTCATCAGTCCCTCATTCAGCTTTCACGTGCAGCGATGACCAGCTTTCAACTCAACACCCAAACTGTTTTTTGCACCACAGAAATCCTTGGATATACTTGGTACTGTCACTCTCTACCTTGGGAGTACTGCACTATGGAGAAAAAATAATTACTTGCACTATTTCTTTCTATACCTTCCCTTGTAAAGTACAATACTTTAAGTGACGTGCAAATCTTGAAATGCCCCCTCCACGTCATGGCTGAAATAGCTGAACTATGCAGCAGAGAAAATTTCTCCAAGGATATGCAAATGCTTATTCTCACTGAATGTTATTAAATTACACATTTATGATCGTGATTCAGGAGCAATGAGTCTACACATGACCTCATAAAGGCAGCCCATTAAAAACTAAACTTTTGTCAGATTCAGACTTTCAGGCAACATGGTGCTGACTGACATTATTAAAAACTAAGTCAAAACAAGTCCTGACTAGCAAAACATTCTCTTCTTCCCAAAAGCTGGTAAAGTAAAATGATATATGAGGACGTGCTTAGTCAAGGAATTAGAAACACTGCAAAGACTAGTTCAGGATATTAATTTTCTTCCCCCAAATGTGCCAGGTATTGCAACATCAAAATAAATATATCTCAATCCCATTAGCTTTTTGAAAATTCTTTGCAACTGTAGCAAAATTTCGTCAACAAAATATCGTGATGACCCGTAAACAGCTCACAGGCTCACTAGCTTGCAAACATGCACACACACTTTGCTCATGAAAACTTTTCTGCTTCAGCCAGTAAGTCAGACATTAACAGGTCTGCAAGACCAAGGCGTTATTTATCTGGTCTCCAGGTAGCATTCCCAAATCTTGCTTCTGGCAAAAGTCACAGTAATTTTCCTTGCCAGCAGAAGGGGTGACTCCTTTCAAGGATCACGAGCAGCGTGACTGGTATCATGAGGACGAAACATCCCCTTTCTTCAGGACAAAGCGCACTGCCCAGCACTACCCTCGGTGCCTGGCAGCCGGGGCAGCATGTCCGGGCACTGCTGCGCTCTCACGTTTCTGCTGCACCAATGCAGGGGTGCGGAGGCAGGCAGGAGCATACCTTGCAGATTAGCCAAGATGTCCCTGCCCACAGCAGGGGGGTTGGACTAGATGACCTTTAGAGGTCCCTTCCAACCCAAACTATTCTATGATTCTAAGATTTTCAGAGCTCACCAGCCTGGACATCCGAGGGTAGGTTTGCTCATTTTTCAGAGACGCGGAGCATTTGCTTGCCTTCGCAAGCCATCAAGTGTATCCTGACCATTTTCGCTGTGTATTCGATACATTTTATTTCATATGTTTGATCTGAATTTTGAAGAGCATTATATTACACTAAAATAAGAAAGCATTATTTTGTTTTACTGATGCTAGGAAACAAGAATACTCTGATATTAAGCAAGGCACTTTGCATTTATATTCTTATCAAAACCCAAAGAGAATCAATATATTTCTAAACTTGAAACAATAACTGCACTGAAATGGAGCCATTTTTCTTTCTGCTGCTGCCCCATGGGGTTTGGCATCTCACACATTCATTGTAATGTGTAAAGGAAATGAGGGCATCCAATCTTGTGGATTAATCTCTCCATGAGCTGTAAACAATTAGATTAGTGTCTGGACCTTTTGGTGTCTTGCCAACTATCTATCGGCTGCTTTACAACAAACAACCCATATTTGGCTTTTAAGTACACTTCTCTTCAATTCTACTTGTAAATGCCTTTTCTGAGGCAGTCAATCCAAGACAGATGCTAGAAAGATGAATGCGCAGCGAGGAAAACAATGGCAAACATCCTCTGAAGGCAGCCCTGGCATGGCGTCCGCATTTTTTTGCCTTTTCTTAAAACAAATGAAGTTTAACACCAGGTGTGATGATCAAGCCTCAATGCCCACTTCATTTGCCTCTGTACAGCCGTTAAAACAATGCGTAGGCATTTTGTCTGGACTTCTTGCAGTCTGATTCTGCTTTTAGTACTTCCTCCAAGAAGCTAACAGCATGTTTACAACTCAGGAGCAAGACCCGGGGATTCACCTTTGGAAACCTCCTTCAGCAGTGCAGGCTCCCCGGGCCGTCAGCAATGCAGGGAGGGCTCCCAAGGCACCTGAATACTACTGCTCACCCAAAAGTAAAAGTTTAACTTCTCTAGAAGGAATTCACAAACTCTTTTTGATATTCCCCCCATCCTATCTCAACTCTAGGTTGTGTCGGCTCTTGGTTTCATCTCCAGGTCTTTGGATTTTGCAGGCACTGAAGTCACTGTGTAAATAGCAGCAGCTACACCTCTTCCATGAAAGCATCTCTAACGGGCCTTCAGAGAAAGGGTAACACTGCTCAGCTTTTCAAAGACAGCAAGCAGGACACCAGCGGGTGGGCTTGCAGTGAGGAAGATCTACAGTCCCTTTTAACAGAGGCTAGCAAGGTGTTCACCAAGAGATGCGTGAAATGGATGAAGAGAGAGATGGGTTCTGGCTGTCGCATGTACATGGCCATGCATACCCTGAGCGGAGGACAGCCCCAGTCCAACTTGCTGCGAGACTGAAGGACAACATGAGCTGGGACAGGGAATGAGCAGAATGGGGAAAGGGGAAGGTGACCAAGATGGGGAGATGGCAAAATTCCTTCTTTTGAGAACAGCACTGGATTAAAATGTACATCAGACTATGGCTTCAGCATCCCAAATGACATCTGATCTCTGGGCACTCATGACCATCTCGGTAGCCACCATGGCCATCAGGTCCAGAGCCCGACAGTTCTCAGCTCTCAGTCTGCTTCGGTTGTTTATGAAAACTAGGACAAACTGAGGATTTTTTTAATGACTGAAACACCACCGCCCTCAAACAGAAGATGACAGGTCTGAAACAAGGACATTGCCATTTTCCATCAAGTCAAACCCTGTTGAGAGCGAAGCCTGATGGGGAAACCTCGCACTCTCATCTGTCAGTATGAATCTTCTGCCATTAATGGATTTTCCTCTTTGTGAGGAGGAAAATTCCTTACATTTTGCAGCTAAACAACAAAAGCCTTGTTTTCAACAATAACCATGATGTTGTTTTGTAGTCAGATGAAATGAAGAGTGAAAATGTGAACACTGGCGTAGCAGCAGTATGGATATCTGTTTCTATTACGGTTATATGCTGGAGGCCTGGCCATGGAGCAGGACCCTGTCACACTCAGTGCTGTACAGCTGTAAAGCATAATCTGGTAATTTGCCTCAAAAACGTGTAGAGAATAATCTAGAAAATATTAACGCCTAGGCATCTAAAAAGAGACTCCCAATGATATTCTGGGAAAATTACTTTTCGAAGAACTCTTTATTTTCCTGTATATTGCAACAACAGACTATATCCGAAATTGTTTTCTAAGACTGATTTTATTTGGAGGTTCTGCTCACATTTTAAAATTGAGACACTCCCCCCACAGTAAGCACAGATGTATGACACTGTCATTTGCGACTGTACTCCTGCCAAGAACATCAGATTCCAATTAATGGTTCATGTAAGGTAACAAAAAACAGCATGTCTAGGCAATGCTAGGACTGTCAAGGGAACAAGAGAATTATTATGTAAACTGATTTCATTACTATGTAAGCAAAATAAAAGTTCAAATTAAGTGTGCAGTAATATAAAATATAGATCTATTTTTGGAATAAGCAGGGAATTAGGAAGTATGCAAATATGCCTATCCCCCAGAAAAGTGGCTGTGGAAGACTAGAAGTTACAATATCCCCAGAATACCTCAGTATAAGGATGGTGCTGCATCCTTATGGATGGCAGGATACTGCCTGCTCCTAAGCAACTCAACGGTTAATTGGGGGTATATGTTGCTTTTTCCATGGAAGAACTGCAATGTGTATCATGTGGATCTTGTCCCACAGACACCGGCTACCAGGCAAAGCGATCAGAAGCAGAAATGGCTCCAGGCCCACTCAGGTGAGCCTGATCTTGGGTCCGTCTTTGGATCAGGACAGAAGAAAACCACAGATGATGTCTCTGTGCTGGCTGGTCATCGCCCACAGGGCCATGACACTAGCTAGGGAGGCAGAAGTGCAGAGATGCAAGGATACCCTCCCCCCTGAAACCAGGGGCTGCAACACTTAGTTGGCATCACCCAGAAGTTTCCTCAAGCCAGCAATGGCAGCAAAACACAGCCACAGCAGAGATCACCAAAGCTACTCATAACTGCAAATACTGAACCACAGTAAAAGACTCATGTAGTGACACAAACTAGTTTCTGGTACTTTTTTCCAGCTAAATCATCACAGAACTTTTCTGAGCCCTGACAAACAGACTGTCCCAGTTGGACCACATCCAATACAGTGAAGTCCTAACCATTTTACCAAGCTAAGTGCAATCAAGTATTTAAATTAGTCAGAATACTAACATTATATTTAGATTATATGAAATCAACACCGAAGTGAAATCTCAGCTTTTTCACTCTTCCCTATTCTCCCACTGCGTATACTCAACTTCTAATTAGCTCATTTATTGTAAAAAGAATGGAGCCCTATGCAGCTAATAAAATAAAAGTATTGAATTCCATTTCACTTGTCCCCTGGTCCCTTCTCTCTAAGCCCTTGTTTCCCTTGCTGAGTGTTACTAACAAAGATTAGTTTATTCAATCTATCCCGCTTCTTCCCAGCAGCCTGAGCTGCCTATAGTCACCTGAAGGAACTGCTGTCAGTCCTGCCTTTGAAATCAGCAGCAGGTTACAGGAGAACATGCCCCAAGCATCACATACCACTCGTGGCATTTGCAAGTCAAAGCTTCCACTTCTGCATGAGAATCTAATTACTAGCTGGAGCTTTTGGGACACAGTTCAAAGTTAATATTGGGGGAATGGAGGGTACACGATGTTTAACTGGCTATTTTATTTGAAACATTTTTGTTTTTTCCTAGGTATTAACTGTGGTATCAGGTTTAAACTGCCTAATAAGTTTCTGTTATTGCAGGGAATGAGGAAAAATCACCTGCCACTTATTCGAGGCACCGCTGCCTGCTGAGTCAGATAGAGCTGAACTTCAATCCATCGCTACAGCATGGTTCTGAGCATAACTTCCCATGTCATTTTTGCTTCCTGATCCTCAGATGTCACCAAGCTCCACTGCTATCATAATGGAAATAATAAAACATACAGATTATATTTTTTCTTTTTTCTTAAAACCTAAGCATGAGAAAAAGAAGGGATAGCAAATAGTGAAAATCACCAAGTTGACAACTACAACATAAACCTGGAAGATGAGGAGAATATTTAGATAGAGAATTCATAAGAAATGAGAGAAAGAATTGCAAAAGCTACCAGCAACACTGTTTTAAAATTAGACCAATGACAAGCACCATTTAAAATCTAATAGACGGGTTTTCTTGTGACACACAGAAAGCATACATAGGTGATGGCCTTAAATGAAAGGGCTTTTTCTTTTGTCATCTTTAGATACTAACATTAGTGGAAATTGCATAGCAAAAAAACCTGAAGTATACCTATGATACCTTTTATACCTTACTTTTACATGTAATTGAAAGCAGAACCGTACTGTCTTGGTTCTTCTCTCCTACTATGCCTAGAATGAATTGGTCAAAAACACACAAGCTCTGCAAGTCTCTGCTAAAATTTCAGAAAGATTTGGACAATAAATATTCAGATAAAAACTCTCTTAGCACACGAAGTCTTTTGCAACAAACTTCAACAAGTAAAAGAAACATAAGCAAGTATCTCCATCAAAAAAAATTGACCAGAACTAATGAAACCCAAACCAAGCACCAAAAACCCCCAAGTCCACGACACTTTCTTTCTCAGAGGAGGAGGGAAACCCTGTGGTACGACAGGGCATGGTGCGCACCACGGCGCTGCACTGACACAGCACCTGAGCCCTCCCTCCTCTTCTGCCTCTGCTCAAGTCCTAAGCTCCCATAAACACCCAAACTCCAGCATCTGTCCTCACAGGGAAAAGCTGCTGGGAACTGATCACAACTTTTCTGAGCACATGTAAGGTGCCACAGCAGGGTAAGAAGATCTAAGAAAATCTGGGAGGGGTTTAAATCCCACAGAAGACTCTTAGGTTGCAGGAAACTCTCCTGCTTGGTGTTTGACCCAACAGGTAACAATAAGGACTATGGATTTCAGTGCTGCTCTGCATGGAAATGCTGTAGAATTGAAAGTCTTCACCAATTTGTTTCTTGCCTGCACTCTGCCTGCTCAGTGGACCACACAACCATATGGCTCTGCTATGCAGGAATTTAAAGAATCAAAAAGAAAGTGATTCAAGGGAACCCCATGAAGCAGAAGCAACAGGTTTTTTTCTCCTAATCTTTTCTCAAGGTGTATAATCGCTCACAAGAACAAAACCTAGAGCTAAAACTGGTGAAAGGCCCTTTTACTCTTTGCTCATATAAGCGCCTACCATACAGACTTTTGTAGGTCCTGGGTATGCACAGCAAGAGCAAGGCTTTGCAAGGTTATGACCAAGTGAAGCAATTTGCATCACTGGGACTCTACATAACAGCTTTAGGCTCCTTGGTAAATTCACCTCATCCTCTGCTTCTTAAAGGAAAAAACATTAATGCATCATTTGCAATGCTAACCACAAAAAAATTGAAATCATCTGCTTCAGCATAAAGTAGGATACATAAGGAAAATAATTTTTGCCAGAATAAGAAAGAGAACAAGATTATTCCTGTATGCTCTAGTAGGTCTGGTGACCTAAATCCCCAAACAGTCATCTGGGATCTGGGACCAAGCTTTCTCTTAGAGCCAGACACAGCTCGTACACCTCTCTGAGCAGCAGAGATGGTCCCCAAGCATGCACAGTAATGGAAGGACATGGATATCTCCAGGATCAAAACAAACCTCTAATTTGCTGATGCAGAATAGCGATGAAAGGATCGGCTTTTCATAAGAATAGAGAATTGAATTAAAACTTTAAACTAAGGTAAATCTTATAATTTTAAAAGACAAAACAAAATGAAACTCTTAATTCACAAGATGTTAAAATCACAGTAGTTATTAACCCTACTTAAATTAACTGGCTTATTATTATAGAAAGTCATCAAATGTACTTAGCATTCTTCAGAGCCTTACAGTCAATTAATATAACATGAAATTGAATCAACTCAAGCATCTAGAGACGCAGAACCTAGATTTAAATGAAAACTTCAGCCCCATCCACCTCAGGGTCTGAAAATTTGGGATCACCTACCACATTTTCTCCATTGCAACAGGCACAAACTATCATTTATATCCCATATCGAAT
>NW_008824401.1:3344657-3367277 GCF_000699105.1 Pygoscelis adeliae | reverse complement strand
TGTGGGAAAACCATCTCCATGATTAAATTTTACAGCTGAAGCTAAGCCCAGTGGAGTTTTCACCCTTTGAAGCTAGCTCTGTCTGACTAAGGGCCAGATTTTCTGAAGTGATTAGTACCACTGGGGCTGGATTTTCAGAACTGCTCAAGTTGTAGTTAGACCCTTAAAAGAAGCAGACAGATTTTCAAAGAAGTGTTCAATGCTCGGTTTCCCCACAAGGAATACCACGGTACACTGCAGGAGACCCAATTCCCGAAGGAGCTCTTGACTGCCAAGTACTTCTGAAAATCAGGACATTTACTTACATGCTTCAATGGGAAATACTGGTGGTTACGGTCTTTTAAAAATCTTGCCCTAAACATAGTTGCTAAGCCGCATTTATTGCTGGCCAAAACCAATTATTCTTTATCATGGCAAGAAAAAGGAAGGGAAATGTTATATTTTTCTAATATCCCAGAGTATCCTTTGCAGAAAATGTGCAAGCTTTTTACAGTGTTTGTCAAAGAGGAAGAAAGTGCTTGTTCAATGCTGCATGTGAAAGCAGCTTACTGGAAAAGATGAAAACTTATTATTGCCAATTTTGAAAAAAGAAATTTTTGGCTACTAATGAATAACTAATCTAAGCTAACAATGTCTGGAAATAGTTTTTTTGGAACACACAAAACTTTGTGACGGATAAAAATTAGGAAATTAAAGCTTATTGTATTATTCCAAATGTAACTGTTTACACTTGAGGAAAAATAATGGAATAATATCCACTTGGAAAGTTTTTATTTTTAAAAAATCCTTTATAATACTCCCAGAAATTCCCTCAGCCAAAAGCAAATAACTTGCTTCTTAACCAGCTAGAAAAAAGAGCATGATACTACAGGCATGGGCTCAGTGTACAATAAACACACAAATGGCTTTATGAAATTCCTTGTGAAAATCTCGCTAGCTGATAAACATTTAAAATGCATCAAAAATCACTCCACAGCGTACTAGATGTCTTCAAAATGCATCTTCTCATGAAACAACAAGACACAGACAAAAAGCCTTCTCCCATTTAATACAGACATGTATCACACTCAGGTGAGAGGTGTCCAATTGCTCATGTTTAGATTTACCTGGGGAAAACCATGTCCCCTGAAGCCTTCCAGTGCTGCCCCAGCACTGCAGCCCTACGGCTCCCTCCTGCCATGGGCAGGGACCGTGCCTCCCATTAGAGCTTCAAGCCTAATGAAGTTCATCCCATCGACCGGCTTTGATGTGGGTTTTCCGCCATCAGGTGCTCCCGACCTCACCTTAGTCAAATGACCCAATATAAGGAACCTCATACTTCGGGTCAGAGAGAAGTGACGGGTCTAACAGACAAGGAATTAATGCCACAGAGAGAGTTTAAAGGGGCTGCCCTTCTTCAGAACCCCAAATTCATTGTTTTTCAAACTAAGCTGATGCCCCCCTCTATCTACATGCACATTTATAAGCAAATACAGGACTTTATCTATTTGTTTATGAGTTTACATAAATGCTTCCCCCATATTCAGGAAATTTGTTATTTAGCATTGGATTTTGAAAGTAAATTAGCCATGCAAACATTCTTAATGTAAGAATGCAGTTGCACGTCTACACAAACAAGGAATTTTAATATTTAGAATCACAGAATAGAATCATAGAATCATTTGGGTTGGAAAAGACCTTTAAGATCATGAAGTCCAACCGTTAACCTAGCACTGCCAAGTCCACCACTAAACCATGTCCCTAAGCACCACATCTACACGTCTTTTAAATACCTCCAGGGATGGTGACTCAACCACTTCCCTGGGCAGCCTGTTCCAGTGCTTGACAACCCTTCCGGTGAAGAAATTTTTCCTAAACCTCCCCTGGCACAACTTGAGGCCATTTCCTCTTATCCTATCACTTGTTACTTGGGAGAAGAGACCCACACCCACCTCGCTACAGCCTCCTTTCAGGTAGTTGTAGAGCACGGTAAGGTCTCCCCTGAGCCTCCTTTTCTCCAGGCTAAACAACCCCAGTTCCCTCAGCTGCTCCTCATAAGAGTTGTGCTCTAGACCCTTCACCAGCTTCGTTGCCCTTCTCTGGACACGCTCCAGCACCTCGACGTCCTTCTTGTAGTGAGGGGCCCAAAACTGAACACAGTATTCAAGGTGCGGCCTCACCAGTGCCGAGTACAGGGGCACGATCACTTCCCTACTCCTGCTGGCCACACGATTTCTGATACAGGCCAGGATGCTGTTGGCCTTCTTGGCCATTTGCAGGTATATAATTCTCTATCTGCATAGAGCTCTGGTATTTTTACATGTTAAGCATGAAAGTGGAGAGCCTAACTCATTTGACAATACAATCCCTAAACCCATTTTTATCTATAACAGGTTGCTCTTTCAAAACTGTGGATAGATTGGTCTGCTTTCAGAAAAATGACCCTTAAATTATAAAATACACTGGATAATTAACAGTTGTAAATTTGGTCATATGTAAATAAAAATTAGTTACAAAAAACTGATTCTGTAGCTCATATGCCACACTACTGAAACCTGCTGAGAGATGGAAAGTGTATAGGGTCTGCTGCTCTATGCTCCCCAAAAATCAGTTCTAGAAATCTCCCTTGAAATTAAGGTACTTGCTCTAACCTTCAAAGCATACAGTTTCTAAATAAAACCCAAGCCTGGTACTTTTCACTCTCACAATTCTTCTTACTTGTTCCTAAAATTTAGTTATCTCTTTACCCTACCAAGTCTTGAACATGTGCTCCAGTTTACGTAAGTCCACCAAATTCAGAAAGGTTATTCAAAACACAAGCGAAAACAGTCTAAGCAAAGACATGCAACATCGGGGTCCTGGATTTTGAAGTCCATGAACTTTCTAAGTAATCACATCCCTTGTGCTTTGCTGAGTGCCTCTATTTGTACACAGAAAGAATGCACTTGGGAGACACAGAGGGGGAAACATCCATCCTTTCTGTATTAGTGAGCGAAGAAACCTTAAAAACAGAATAGGGTTGCTTTTGATTTTTGTTTCATTTTTATTACATACAAGTTATTGGCTGATGCCAATACATTGTCATCACAGTATTGTGTCTCAACAATAATTATATTGTGAACATAACAAGTACCCTCAAATATTATATACTGTTTCTTCCCTGTCTGCAAAAGTGAACCCAGTCATAGCAGCTGTTATGTAGCCTGTCCACCCAACATGAACAAGCTCCACAATATGTTTAAACCTTACCTAAATAGTTCTTAGTTTCTTTTTCGGGTTCTTGTAAAAGAACATCTTACATAAAAGAGAAGGCAAATGATCCATTTTCATACTGAAATTTCATATTGAAAATCCTTAAAGAGGTAGCCTCAAATAACCAAAACATAACATACAGAAAATCCTTCTGAAATCTCTCTGAAGCTGCTGTAAACTTCCTTTCTTTATTCAAACCTTAAGTTCAATTCCTCTTAGAGGTTTGGGTTTTTTTGTTAGTATCATTGCAAACATCTTAACCATTCATTGGTTACAGAATTTTACCCATTCTGCTTTCAGACCGCAGTCATGAACCATCACGTTAATTCAAGGAAAAAGGTAATCGTTCTGTGTTTTCTGCAGAAACTCAGAATACAAGAGGTTATGCTTTCACATTTGGAAGACTTGATGGATTTTTTCTTTCTATTCTCATTCCAGGACAACACATCTACATTGGTGCTCATGTTGACACTGGAGATCAAAGTTCAAGACAGGAATATGAGCCAGCTTGTTTCCATATAACACAGCCATCGGGATTTACTAGCCCAGGTGCAGCAGTGGGCTCCCACAGCTGTCTCACATCTAGAATGGAGCAAGTGAGTCTTCCCACTACAGGTCTCAGGTAGACCGAGATGCTCTCTGTCACAGCATAGGGTATGCTTGAGTGATATATGTTACAGCAGTGACTCGTGGAAGAACAACGCAACGTATGTAGAAATTGAACAGATTAAGAATGCCCAAAGGGCGGCATCAGTTGAATTCTCCCCATAAGCAATTTATGTTTTAATGAACTAATACATTCCCTTAAATTAAACTGCATAAAATACCACATCCAGAAAAAGACACTTAAATGCACATCTGCTCCACCTCTGAGAACATGCAACTGGCTAATCATACATAAACTAAGAGAAATGCTGATTGAATTGAGAGGGGTTAATCTGCAAGGCAGTTGAGAATGGACTAACACTAACCTCTGGGTAGCCTCCAACGTCATGCACATCGATTCCAAGTAGATGTCCAAGTCCGTGTGGCATAAATATTGCACCCAGATGAACCTTCACCATGTCATCTACATTGCCTTTCAGAATGCCAATTTTAGTCAACTCCTCCAGATGGACTCTGTCAGCCAGACGGTGCATATCAGGCCAGGCGACCCCTTAGAGAGCAGAAACAAACAGCTGAGTTAACTATTGCTAAAAGTTTTTAAAGACGACTTTCAAAAAGCAGATGTAACACATGTGCCCCTTGTTTATATAAAAAATAAAGGTGGAAAGAGCAACCACATTAGCACAAAAATACTTTAAACAAGACAATTATCTTAACATGCATGCGAAGCACAGAGAACTACAAACAAGAGAAACAGCAGCACCTTATAATCCAGATCCACATGAAAAACTGTATCTAAGCATGTCTATGCAAATGCAAACGTATCAGTGAGTTTTCTAAAAGAATGTCAACTGTAAAATGCAGTAATTTAAAATGCAGAGCATAAAATGTTACTATCCCTATTATTTTCAATAATGATCATAACCATTTAGAACATTTGAGATGGACAGTGCTTTTCTATGTATGTAGAAGATTTAAAGCCCACATCTTTCTGGCAAAGACATTCTCCAGAAATTAATGATTCCCTTGTGTTAATGGGCTGTGTAAAACACAAGTCTTCTAATACACGTACTAAAACAGCATTACAAAATACTGTTGGTTGACTAGAGACAGAGTGCCAGGATACATTAGATTTCTATTATTTTGGTATAGGATACAATTTTGTTTGACAAACTGTTGGGAGGAGGAGGGAGGAAGAAAGCAGCTCTTTTGTTAGTAACACAGTACTGTCTTAATTAGTTCACCATGGCTTTGAGTCATCATCAACAGAGCGGTTGCAGAGTCAAGACAACTAGGGCTAAGGTACAGTAGAAGAATATTTTCCTTGTTCAATTTTGGCATGATTAAATAAATAAAAAATGAGCAATTTTTAAGGCCAAAACCCCATCAAGTTCCATTTGCTTTAATCCAGTTAAACACGCGGGTCTAGGGTCTTGTGAACATGAATGTCATATCATAATTACATTAGCACTTTTTGCTGAAAGTACTGAGGCTTCAAAGGCTGAAATAAAATCATCTTATGGGAGTGCTTAAATAAAATTCAGTTGTCTTACATGGCTCTGATATAAAGGTCAGAAACAAACTGCAGAGCAAGTGGCTGCTCTGTCTTGCACATTGTCGACACAGAAACCGATACACCTTTACTCTCCCATTAACACTGACTGGTAATCAGCTCAGCGTGTAAGTTAGTTAACAGGCAGCCTCCCTTTCCCCACCAGATTACTCAGAGTTCAAACTTTTTAGCCTGTTGCATGCGTGCAGCTGAAGAAGCACCTTCCTTGCCCAAGCAAGACCACAAGACAGAGGTGTGTGGCACAATACGCTGGACAAACTCTCGGTTGCTGTTTCCTCACAAAAGCCAACAGTGCCCAGGTGCGTGATGCTCATCCACAATATATGTGCAGTCTTCCTGTTCAAAATGTGCTGGTTTTGTGTTTTCCCTCCTTTAAAAAGGAATTTAGATTCTTCCTTCAGTAAGAATTAATGCAACTATAACCAGTTGTTCTTTGACAACTATGTTCAACGTAATTATATTTTACAAGAATTTATCTTTTTATCTTTTTAAACATTGATTGTATTGCAATTTTCCCCTTCTCTAGATTCATCTGTGTTTCACAGCTATCTCACAATAGGCTCCAATCTATTGCATGATAAATTGAAATCACTGCAATCTATCACACTGATATTACTGATACTAAACTGGAAGTATTACTGAATCACAGTTGGTTTCCTGTTTATTTTGTGGTTGTGGGAATACAGAATTTCTGTGTGAAACTCCCAGTTCAGCTTCTGCACTTTGCAGTCAACTCTAACTGCTCTAAAAGTCTTTAATATTCTTCCTGGGGACACTAGATGTTCTTTTGAGATCTCTTCCATGATTTCTTAGCTGAATATTACTACAAGTCTTCTATTTTCATCCCCATGACTGCAAAGCCACATGTAACATCTGACCCTGGTCAACTATTTGAAGCCTCATCCTCTTTTGATATAAATGAAGGTCAGAACTCTGTTACTGTAAGACAAAACACAACCACATCCCGGATGCTCTGAATCAACTTAAGATGAGGTGCCTGAGAGAAGAACTGAAGATGAGGTGCCTGCTGTTTGTAATACAGCTTCCCTCTACAGCTGCGCTGGTAACTATTCGTCTCAATCCAAACCCACAGACTCCACTCACAGAGATACAACGACCTTTATCAAACTAAGGAAGAGATACAAGGATTAAACTGATCAGAAATGAAAACACCAAAACCACATCCATTTGTCTGCAGAAGTTTAATACAGCAAATGAATGACACTACTGCCCTAACTGAAAAGATTGCTGTGGTTGTAAATCCTGAGTATTTCTGGGCACTGAGCAAATCCAATAGAGCCCCTCCTTCCCTCCCCTCTACTTTTTTCTTTTTCTCTCATTGGGAAAAAACATATTTTCCCTCTCCTCCTCCCACCCAGAGCTCCGTGTTGTCTATCTGTTTTGGTTTTTATTCATCTTATCTATTTTGTTAGAGACTAAGGACAACAAAAAGCTCTACTGCAAAATAAATAATGAGGCTGGATGGAAAATCTGCAGCTTTGGGCTCTCTCTTGGAACGAGGGCAGTGCTTCGGACAGAGCCCAGCAAAACGACTCTGGACCACTCTTATCTCCTAGATGGTGCCATCAGTTTTGCTAGAGATGGGAAGTACTCAGCTCCGGCTCTTTCATGCATGCTGCAGAAGCTGCAGATAGCACTGGGACAGCTCTGTCTGGAGGGAAATTAAACTACTGCTGGAGGTGCCCTGCTAAATAGTACAAATCTTTTTACAAGTAAATAGGTGTTCAAATAGTCTTAATTAAAAATAAAAGGTTTATAGATAGATTGCATTTTCTATACTATTGTCTGGCTTCACATTTTATTCTACTATGACTACAGTGTGGTGGTATTTTGCACCCCCCTCCAAACCACTTAACCTACAAGCATTGTAGAGTCATACATACACAGACTATTACTAGTGTGCTATGACAAAATATGAGGATATTTTTGAGCTGACTAGAGACAGTGAACTAAGTGGAGTGACCTTACTGGTCTTCACTTAAAAAAATGGTGATATCCTTGTCTGGTTTGATATGAGCTGATTCCCATCATTCTAGGAACAAACTTTAATAATAGGGTACCAACAGGTTTTCCCCCCTTTTTTTAAGCAGGCAATTTGACAAAGAAAGAGGATCTAAATGCAAATCTTCAAACATTTCCTAGTATCCTTATAATCTCAAAAACATCAACTTTGTTAAAAGAAACAACTACTTTACAGTAATAAGGCAATTACTTAAAAGTACAGAACACAATCTACTGAAGAAAGGAAGCCATCTTAATTCAAGAAAGATCTTAGTATATTTTATACATAAAGCATGTTCATATGTTGTATACACTTAACATACAGCAGACAGATATACAACTCCTCAAATTTATTTTAAACCTAAAATTGTGCTGGGTTTATCTGGCAATGGGGATCTTCATAATACAACGGCCTACGCAAACCTAGCTGTCCCTTGGACTGGCTTGCATGTCTGCACTCAACTCTCATTTAAATTAACTAGTAAGTATACTCTAAGAGCAAAAGTCCTCAAATTCTGCCCATCTATTTTTCTTATGTGCATACTGAACTTCCAATAATTGCGAGAAGCAGAGAAGGAAGGACAAATTAAATATCACAGCTAACTTGACTAGGAAAGACATGAACAGAACTTTTTGGTACTTGCACATGATGTGCAATTCAACAATCTGGATGTGCCAGAAGGATTTGCAGTGCGGATACGTGAATCCCTGTGTTAAAGCACAGAGATGTCTATATTCTGCTCAGATGTCTGTGCACACATCTATGTGTGGATAGCTTTAGCATTTTAAAGAAAATGATAATAAAGAAGCCTCTCTGCACACAGCCAGGGAACAATCTGCTGAACAGGACAGCATTTGCAGACGCGAAGAAAAACAACCAACTAAACAAAACTGAATGAACAACATTTTGTACAAAGAATCCTTAATTCATAGAGGTTACTTGATGTTCAGGCACTTCAGTTTTTTGGATTGACCGTGGTCCGGTGGAGAGCTCTGTTACCTGCCGCAAGCTGACGCAGCAGAAGTCAAACACCATATTAGCATTCTTGTAGCGAGAAAAAGCAGTTAAAAACCCACTAAAACCACAACAAAACAACTTCCATACAAGTGGCTCTAACATCAGTTATGTGAGTTACTGCAACGGCTGACTGTTTTGCAACACCAGCCTGCACTAACCTCCCACCACCAATCTCCCACTAGGATGTTTCACTGATACATTATTCAGGACTATTATTTTTAAGCTTTGGAGAAGTTTATCATAGTTGCAGACATGCTTTTTGTGTAAAAAGGTTAGTTCCATTATTATCTTTAAGCCAATTTATAAACCAATTATACTCCACCGACAGATGAGGTTTAGAAAGCTAGATTGGAGGGTCCTTGGACTTTGACAGCTTGTACCAAAATGAGTCTGCACTCAGGAAAATCTGCTGATGGTGTGTCTGCTCCATTCTTAATTCTCTGCCAAACGAGATACTGGGTAATACAGGTCACTGAACCAGCAACTGGCTCCCCAGGAAAGCTCAGTTACCAAGGCTCGTTAGGTTGTGACTCGTTACCTGCCATGCAGCATGTGCTTGGGCAAGAAGCCAGGACAAAAAGCACGTTTTACACCAACCAAAGTGTTCGACATCCCTTGAGATACAGAGTGAACTACACAGAGACGACCAGACAGTGGATGTGTCCAATAATGAAGTGTGACAGATCATGGATTAATTAAACAATATATAACTACAGAGGCTATTAGTTTTCAGATACTATGCTAACAGTACAGCAGAGGTTTGCAGATGTGTGAAGTATTGTGTTTAAAAATGGCAAACTGAAGGCATTAAGTTTACTACAAGGGTTTTTTAAAAATTTATTCCCATCAACCTGAATGTTATCTGATATTCTTAGATACTAGTGTGACAGAAAAGAAAAAGATAAAATAGGTATTGTTTTACTGCCTTGAAAATATTTCCTCTCTAATTATCTGTTTGCCAAAACCACCAAATTTCAGATAAAAAATCATGTTTTAGGGACTCAGAAACATCATATAAGGATCTCTGCAATAATCTGTGATCTCTTTGATCGCACTATTGATAGGGAAGATTTTTTTCAAAAAAAAAAAGAAACACTTCTAGTGAAACTAGAAATCAAAAGCATCCCTATCTTTTAACAAACACACCATAACTTTTTAAACAGTAGAATTAAAAAGATGAGTTGTTGTAACACATCACACTATAAACTGTTCCTCAGTTGCTGTTAACGCACTGGTATTTTCATTCCAGTGATTATTTTCCGACGTTTTATTAGAAGCTATTCAAGAACATAAAGTAGAAACAGCATACAAAAGTAATTTAGAATTACTGCATGGTATTTAGCCACTTTGGTTGGAAAGTGCTCTGAAAAGGCCTAGCAGGATTGTTTTGGCCGCTACTTAGGGTACTTTGTGGTTGTAATGTGACAATGATTAAACCACAAATGATTTAGCAGAGTTTTTTTGTTGTTGTAGGGTGGGGTATTTTTGCCAGCACAGATGTCACAATCTTACTAAAAAAAAATAGTATGGCAAGGTTGTAGTAACTTCTCCCCAAATTGTGCTAAGGTTAAGTTACATTTAATTTCTGAGTGTCCACAGACAAGGGCAAAAGGCCCGATGTCCCCTGGCAGTGCCACTGAAATGCAGACATAAGACGCAATCCCTGTCCTGCCAGCAAACCACTGGAACAGATTAAAATCTGCCAACACACAGTGACCATATCAGACATAATACAATAGGTCCTTAAAAATTCCAATCAAACACAGTTTAAAAAAAACAAACCAAAACATTGTTTAAATACTAAAACCAATTATTTCTTTCCTCTTCATTTGGGTGCTAGAAAATAATTTGTTGTATTTCTGATTTTCATGCTTTCCTTTTGGCCCACTAGATGAAATATTCAGTAGTTGCTCAGTTTTTGAGCTTGGTTTCATGTAGCACCAGGTAAGGCAGCTTTGCAATGGGGTGAGGAATCAGAGAGTGAGAAACCAAAATGCGGTACTCAGACACTGACAATGTTTGGGCAACAGTGAAGCTGTTCAAAGCTTCATATACTGCGTAGATAACTACACAGATAAGCCTCACAGAGTCAGCATTAGATGGCTATATGGATGCTTAATTCAGGGATGCAATTTTAGGCTGTATTTTACAGTGGTGGCATGGCTGCAACCGGCTGCCGTATGATGAGAAGAGCCTGTTAACTTTCCCATGCTAA
Source organism: Pygoscelis adeliae (assembly GCF_000699105.1). NCBI lineage: Eukaryota > Metazoa > Chordata > Aves > Sphenisciformes > Spheniscidae > Pygoscelis > Pygoscelis adeliae. The sequence continues at coordinate 3,356,612 of NW_008824401.1, read as the reverse complement.
AAAAGTGATGGGAACTATACTGAATTAGCTGCAGTGTCAGATACCTGCAGTTCTGACTGCAGGGATTACAAGACTTCAGCCTGCTCTGTGCCATGAGCTCCAGTGCCATAGCTCCAAACCAGGATGGCCTCCTTCAAAAACTATCCCTCAATCCCCCAGTAGGATGCACCTGCCTGACAGGAGCAGGAGTTACCGAAGGGAAACAGAGATGACTCCCCATTGCCTCTGAAATTCGGACCTCTTCTTCAAAAGGCTGAATAGCGTTGCGCTATTCAGCTGTATTGCAATATTTCTTTTGCATCAGTATCATGGATTAGTTTTAGTGGTAAACCCATCCTCCCCATTATAAACCCTGCATATGATGATCTGTAACATGTCAGAGGCAACATCAAGATAACAGTCTCCCATGCTGAAACCTTAAGAAAAGCAATTTGAATAGATGCAGATGTGGAGCAAGAGGAGGGATTTTTTCCATGTCTGGAAAGATACAGCATTGGGATTGAGCAGCGCTGGCAGACACTATGAATTTTACTGCACATTCCTTCCAAATAGGTGTACGTTGAGAAGAAGAGAAAAAAAGACTGGGGGAAGGAGGGAAGTGCTTGGAGGGAGTGATTGTGGTGTGGAAACTTATCAATATTTGAAGCTTAGAAAAGACTCTGTTTAGATAAGATTCAGGGCAAACAGCATAATCTATGTCTAGCAGGTTTGCACTCTGACAGCTACGGCTGATGCAGTGTCAAGATCAGAGGACTCACGAACTTTGTACTTCAACTCAAATTACAATGTAGAACGAGTGCATTTCCTGAATACTGAACTGGGAGAAAATCCATGCACATCAGACCACGTAAAAGCTGGTTATTTTCCCCAAAGTCACTGTTAAAATCAGAATTGTACAATGTTACAATATTACAACCTGTTACAATTAGGAAAAAAGGATTTCTTTTTAAAATAGCCTTAAACCAAAAACCATTCACTAGAGAAAGGCTAAAAAACTGCAGCCACTTTAGGCTCTAAGTCTGTAAAGACTTTGAAATGTATTTGCTTTGTACAAGCAGCACCTTTGAAGAACCACTGCAAGTAGTGGAAAAACCCATGTGTGCAGCCGGGCTGGAAAGCTGCAGGTTTGCCCCTGAACCACAGCAGCTCCTGCAGACACTGCCCCCAGAAGGGCTGCTCAGAGACCTCCACACGAGAGGGACTTCAGGGCAGAAAGGCCCGACTGTTTTAAAGTGCCTGGTTTTATACACTTGGAAATAACTCAGTGTTATTTTAGTCTTCCTAACGTTGCAGTGGTCACTGTATGCATGGGTCAGCTCCTGTGCGTTAGTCACAAGTGGGGAAGAGCAGCTCCCAGAAGGTTTGCAGTGAGACTCGCAGTCTGAAATCTTGCATTTCAACAGATTGCTGCTTGCACAGAGGGACTAGAGAATCTGCTGAATTTGACAGAAAATATTGCCTTTTTCTTTCACCTCTTGCCATAGGTTACTGCTATTCTGGGCAAGGTTAGGTTACATGTCCAACAATGAGAACTCCAGTAATCCATGACACCGTTTTTATTTAATAATATCTTGCAAGAATCAAGGATTGCAACTTGATTGTCAGCATTGTCTGTGCATCCTTTAGTTCCTTCAGCTTTTATTTCCTAAGTGGTGGCTGATGCTTTAACCATTTATACTGACAAAAACGGAATTAACTTACCACAGAAAGCTATACTACCTTTTCTGGGTCAGTCTCAGAGAGCGGGTGTTCAAAGGGAAAATTACTTACAAACATCAATGCTAGCAATAAAAATACAGCCAACTCCATTCAATAGAGAACAGAGAGCAGACTACAAATAGCTTTTTAAAACATATATTGACAAGATTTACTTTCCAATGTGTCTGGAACACAATAACACATTCTTAACTGCAAGGGGGGAAAATAATACTGGGGTGTCATTCAACAGGATTTGTGAATATCAAGTACTGGTTACAACATGCCCTGAAAGCATTTGTTCTTCAGAGGAATTGGTATAAAATCTTCAACTTCGCTCACTAGTGTTTTATTTCTGAGAATAATTGTTTTGCTTCAGATATTACAGCAGATTAATAATGATCATCAGCACTTTGCCTAAAACATGACAATCTGAATGGGAATAATTCATATGGGCATTTTGAAATTATACAAACTGTAAAATAGATTGTGCTCTCACACCCTTCCCTGTTGTGCTATTGTCAAAAGGTCCAGTTTACAGTCCAATTTCTTTCTAAAAATTCATCAAAATTAGCTACTGTTTTTATACAGCACAACAGGCAAGTGTGCCCACATGGTGTTCTACTAAGTACAACTCCGGACTACATAAAATAAAACTCAAATGACTTGCATGCAAAAAAACACCCACTGCATGTGAATGAGAATCTTTTACTTAACTTGGAAGGAATAAATATTAGTAACAGTTACAATTATTTTCTTTAGGTATAATAAATTTTAATCCTGGTTGAATACAGTGACAATTACTCTAAAGCAGTATTCAAAAGAGTAGCAAACAAAAATAAATCTGAATTCTAAAGAAGTTACAGAACTGTCATGAACAAAAAGAAGTAGTAATCTGTGAAGTTGCAAATTTTTAATTTGCATATGTTCCTAAGCACAACTCTGCTCAACTTAATAACAGAAACAACTGCCAGTAATAAGATCTGCTATGGCAAATACCCTAGCTATTAGTTTCCAATTAAACAGTCCTTGAATTATTTGGGTTATTCTAATCCCTGGTCTTAGTACTACCCTACCTGAGCTAAATTCTCCACTATTCTTTTTTTGTTAGAGACATGTTATTAGAACATAGAACTAACATCATACTGCTACTTTGATTTCAAATCACAGCGTTTTCTGTAATATAAAATAGGTTATCTGTAAAACCGGTACTGAACCTACCTCCTCCTGACAGTCTCACTGAAAGAACTGTGCCTCAATATTTACATACCAAAATGTTTTCAGGAGTACACACCATCCAAAATTTACATTCTGCTGTACAAAAATACAGACCATTCACCCCCTAAAGTCCCTGGGCTTCTATCTACTTTCATGAGCTTTGCTACTTGAATCCTTTAGCAGCAGGCAAACAGGGAGGAGGCAAAACACTGGAAAATAAAGTGGCTGCTTTGGTTTCTCCTTCTAATTGACAACATTCCTTGGAAGGATGTACATGGGGAAACCAGCTAAGGCTCACCCCTCCATTGCAAAGTGGTTAGGAAGCTACACCAATGAACGAAAATTGAAGAAATCAGGAGAAAGGCACAAAAAGTGGGCATAGGGTTTCACACAGCAGCTCAACACTTGTGCAGTTACAGCTGCCCAGAAGACAGAGATCAAGACCAGGTGGGATTAACTTTGTTTAGCATCCTGCACCTACAAATACACAAGGCTTTCTTTGACCCTCTGCCACCAAGGGGAAACCAGAAAGAGGAGTGGCCAACACTCAAACTCTAGGCATGACTGCAGCAGCAACCTAAATACTAACATGCTCAGCCTGGTTTTAAGGTTGTGTATGGCAGGTGGCACACCATGGCGTTGTCACGTTCCATCCTAGTGAACTCCAAAGGACTTTGTCTCCTGGTCTTTAAAGAAAGGCCTCAGAGTTAGACATTAGACCCTTCTGTAGGTCTTTCTCTGAATCGTTCTGCACCTCACACACTTTGGCTCTAAATCTACTGAACACTAGAAAGAAATGACAGAGTGGAAGGGTTACGGCTAACTTGAGAGAAACACCTTCAGACACCTGTTCTCAACTGCAAAATGCAAGACTTGACCTGGTGAGGCAGCTGGAGCAGGGACAGAGGAGGAACCATCAGCTACAGAGAACTTTCTGTAGTCCAAGCCAGACAGCTGCTGGCCTGCGCCCACTGGCTGTTTGCTCCAACCCTCTCCTCTCAGCTTCTTTACCTCAAAAGACCTGGTCTTTTGGGAACTACTTACTTCTTTGCATTTATTCAGCACCTACAGCAAAAGGGGACCCATTCCTGGCAGGCTCTAAGGATCAGCTGGTATCTACATGATTAATAAAAGGATGTTTTATTTGCTTGACACATGGGTTTACTTCTTTGCCTGAAATGTTTTTGGCTGTACTTGATTTTGAAGTGTACTTGACTATACTTTCTTGCTCAAAGATTATATGGCAATCCTGGCATCAATGAAATCTGCAATGGGTGATCTTTGATCCTGGAAGAAAGGATTTAACATCTTAAAGACCCTATGTCTTTATGTGAAACTTGAGTTCTGGGAAAGCTATAAACAGGCAAGGAATCTTCCAGTCCTAATATGGAGAAACCTCCATCTTCCATTATCAGAGATGTTAGTCCTGGGACGGAAATTTCTTTCAAGATGTTCCTTAACAACATTTATCAGAAAAGCAAAGCCTGAAAACCAGAGGCAACACAATACTCACGCTCTTGGACAGTAAAATGCAGGACTTGGGGATATGCATATACCCCTGAGCATGAGCTCCAACTTGAAAAAACGCAGAGATACAAATCCTACAGGGAGACCCTACAGTAATGTCAGTGTCCCGAGGAGGAAAGCTTTCACACTGCACATAAACTGACTTGGTGAACAACAACTTCTGTGCATATTTGGAACTATTTTTTATTTTTCATTTTATTGAAACAAACAAACATCAATCAGCAAATATTCCCAGCTGTGCAGCTAATGTCTGAATGCAATTTTGGTTCAATGGGGACTTTGGATATACAAGCTTTTTAAATCATATAAATGTAGAGATAGGGAATTGAGTGGCTGCCAACCTGGCCTTACTCAACTGTTCCTTGGGAGCAGTTTGCTAGACAAAGAGATCTTTTTTTTTAAACTGGAATTTAGGACAATAGACCTTACTGATCGAGGTGTTTTAATTCTTTCTCCCTCTCCCCCCAAATACTAACATGTATAACTTAGAGACTGAAAAAAGTTTTTTCTGTTCGTTTTTTTAAACATACACAAGTTTTGCAGTAGTACCAGGAATGCTAAGCACAACAAGCTCCCTTCCTTCCCCTTCTCCTGTGACTTTCTATTACTCCACAGAGAAGACAGAGAGGAATGTTCGGAGGTCCCAGTGTGCAACTGCAAAGGGATGAAAATGGAAAGTATGTGATTGCTCCAATATTTAGCTCATCAATCTTAAAGACTCTGTTTATGATCTAGTGCATTAATCCAAAATAGCTTTAATTGCAAAGCTTAAAGATAAGCATACTTCCTTTTTATTTCTTCTCAACACAGTAGCAGATTCAATATATTTGAGAAACTTCAATGTTTCTGTAAATAGAAACTCTATATAGAAACTTTCTATATGTAGAAACCACACTTTCCTCATCAACTAGGAATTAAATTTATAGAACTCTAATTATTAATATTCTCTAAATGCTCAAGATAATAATCCAAATAATAAATAGCAGAAATCACTGGAGAGGCTGGACATGGTATAAATACACAGTCATTTGCTAAAGATTAAAAAAGAAGCTACTCCATAGTAACTTCCCAAACACTATCAGACTCGTATGCATCACTGACAGTAAAGCAACCATATGAGAACAGAGCGATACTGAAAGCTGGGTTAAGTATGAATGTGCTTCATGCACAAAAGCTGAAGCACATCACTGTCTGTTGGCTTGCAAAGTACTACCTCCCCTGTTAAGAGCTAGAGTTGAGCACACAGGCACTGATTCTCATCAACACCTCTTTTTCTCACATCACTGACATTTTCATTTGCACGTTTCAGAACATATTTAGAGTCATGGAGTGATTTAGGTTAGGAGGGATGCCAGGAGGGTATCTGGTCCAAACCCTGGCTCAGAGTAGGGCTAACTTCAAAGCTAATCATGTTTCTTCAACAAGTTGTTTTCTAGAAGTTTCAGAGAGGGACTTTCAGCAAAACCAATGTTTTTTACATGTTTCTTCAAATAGATTTATATTAATGACAAAGAGCAAACAATACTCATCTCCCAGGTGTAACATGACAAATGATAGTTAATAAAGCTGGACATCGACACTGGATCTAACTCATGTGACCGGGATAAAGAATGAAGTGAGACAGGATTTGGGAACAATGCACATGTGCCCTTTCAAGTTCTTCAGATCTTTCCACTATCAACAAATACGTCAAACTAGCTCACAAAAGGGTCTAATCTACCTCTGCAGTTCAAGCTTTCAACTGCTGCCATGACGGTTGTCCATTGGAGGTACTACAGACATTAGAGCTGAGACCTCACACCTTGCCATTAACCATTACACTATATAGCCTTATGCCTACTGATGTTGTGCCTCACGATACTTTTTTTTCCACCACAGTTCGCTTTTTTAAGCCTGGGCAATTACAGGCGTGGGGGAGAGCTACACTAAAAGCAGTATTTTTATGGTTACAGCATCAAGGACTCCAGAGTTAGGCAATATCAACTGATGCTGTCTATGCGAGCTTTGCTTGGACCCTTGGTGCTGACGTGTTACCGTCCAGTCCTTTAGTTACATGACCACCTACTCCTTTAGATGGGATTTCAATAGTAGCAAGGCTTTTTTGATGATGCTGCCTTTTTCAGTTCTACAATAAAACTGTTAAAACCTTGTGGAGATTTTCAATGACACTCACCAGAGGAATAGACCCAGTGCTACATTTTGTAATGTAGGCAGCTGGCTAAAAGACAGAAGACCTGATGCAAGCAAAACTGCAACATCCATTCATGCGTTATTACAGACAGGAGAATTCACATGGAGGAGAGCCTCAGAAGTACCTCAGCCCAGTGGAAAAGCTTCCATCAGACCAACCAAAGCTTCCTACCAACCACAAGATGCAAATCCACAGGAAGCCCCAAGTTCATTTAGTTCTAGGGCTACCTTATTTCCAGGACACTCTAACTCCAAGGCAAGCACAGCTCCTGCTAGACCACTGAAGATATCTGTTCCTCACAAAACTCCTCTTCCATCTGTTGCAAAAGCTGAAAGTGTGCAGGAAAAGAAACAAGAGACTTCACAAAAAAGCAAGCATGGCAAACGCACCTGACTGTTGCCACTGGGAATTAGCAACCATTCTTGCCTCAGACTCAGACTCCCATCAGGATGCTAGGCAACTTGCTTCAAACACAATTTTTTATTTTTATTTATTCATTTTACATTTGTTCATTAGTCATTTTCTTTCATTTACACGTGTCTGGCTTGACAATCTGGAGTCCGATTTGCAGAAAGGCTGGGCACTCACAGCTGTAACAGAGGTCAAAACAGCTGGGGTTTGAGCAAGAGCAATGTTCAACTCCCTTGAAAAAAATCTCGAGTCTGATGAATTTCAATCTTGGAATCCCAAGTGAGTCAATAGCTTTTACACTAGCTTCTCCAGCCTGTCTGCCACTGCCTGCAGAAAGGGAACTGCTGCGCACTTCCACATCACTAAGATGAAGTGCAAGAGAACTTACTGCCTGCCAAGCACCTGCATACTGTTATGATGAGCACTCTGAGAAAAACTGGTGAGGACGTTAACAATTCTGGATTCAGAGCAGGTTTTGAACAGTAGGCAATAAACAGCTCTGGGCCATGCATAGAACAAAAGGTTAAAACAAATTACTGAATAGCTGCTCATTAGCTCAGCTCTTTCTGTTATATGCATTGCATGAAGATAGCAGAGGGAGAAACAATGGATCTATCTACAAGATTTTAATTCCAGTCATCCTTGGAGAAGAAATCTCTTGGTTGTCCCCACTTACCGTGCTTTGGTTTACACAGTGGAGTTTTGAAATGGATGAGCTGAATTCATTTCAGGTGAAAGTAAATGGGTAGATGTACTCCAGGAGTGCACCTAATGTGCCTCAACCAATTTTGTAAATCTAATGAGATTAAAAAATAATGCAGAAGTGAGACGAATTAGGACACTAACTTCTGGAATTCTTAAGTTTGGGATACTTAGCTTTACAATTTCACTTTTTTTTAACAATTCTTTTTATGTAGAATATCTATGTAAAGACAAATTGTTTCTCAAATCACTGTTCTGAGTAAGAAGTACACGACTCCTCAGCCACCAAAGTGAATGGAAGTGTCAATATTCTGCACATCCGCCCCTGTATTTTAGTTCTGTGGAAGAGTAAATTTAACCCAGATGGACTTGACGCATTAAGAATATCCCCTAAGTAGAAATGCAACATTCCTCTCTGACATTTTGGATCATGAGCCTGACTGTAGGAAAGAGACAATTATCCCACTGCCACACAAGCAAGCCTTTTTGACTCTTTGGCTTCAGCGACAAGCATCGCTGTCTTCATACGAGATCCATGTTCAGTAGTTTCAAAATTGCTGCTTATGCAAGACTGAATATGTCTTTCTCCCCGTTTATTTTAAACAGATTTGGTTTGTGGCAGGAGTTGGGACGACTGCACTGAACTTGGGCTATAATCCCACAGAGAGCATTTCTTAACTTTCAGAATATATTATTTGGCTCGCAGAAGGAATTCTGTTCTTTCAGTTGGAAGGTAGGGAGACCAATATATGTGATTTGAGCTGTTTGCATGTTTGGACCATGCACAGGATGTAGTCAGATGAATGCTTTTCTACAATAAAATACAATGTTTTGGAGTATTTTTAAAATTATGACAACTGTTTGTATGTAGAAGCATAAACAAAATGTATTAGGAGGTCTATTATCTCTCAGAAAGTAACTTCACTCGAGTGTCAATTAGGTTCATATGAGAGCCAAACAGAAAAAAAAAAATGCAAATCTCTGAACTACACACATCTATATAAAATGTTTAAGGTTGCTAGCAAATCTGTGTCCTTCCATAAACACAGTTATGTAACCCAGTATTTGGTTAGTGACTCTCCCTAAAGTACTCGCTCCCTATCTTGCAATGAGAAACTCCGGGAATCATTAACCTTCTGAAGACAACAACTAGATGTCCCCTGTGACCCTTTGCCACAAGGCATAATTAAGGCCCCAATTCTGCAGCTGGAGAGAAATACCATTTTCTACAGTTGCTGACTCTGCTGCATACACTCTTATGAATGGTTACTGCCACGTGAGCCAAGTCACTCGACTGTCTTTGATCTTAGGAACCCTGAGAAATGAAGACAAACAAAAATAATAGCAAAATGAACAAGGGCTCCATAATTCAGAAAATCTGACTAAAACATGATGGGGCTGGGTTTGACATTTAGTGCCTCTAAACCTGCAAGCTTTTCTGCCTCCTTTTTCAGAGACCTAAAGTATTAACTTCCTGTCAGACAGGGAGAAGAGACACTTGAGAGCTGAATTCACATCATCCCTTCCTGCTCCCTTCTGTGACAGTACCTGGCTCCCCCAGGAGCAGATCCTGGTGCTTCAGTCAATGAGCTAACAAATTAGGCTTGCTCAACGAGACAAACGAGGCTGCAGCCTCTCCCACAGAAACAGCTTTCTCTGGGCATTCAGTTTGCATCCACCCCTTCGAGAGGCTCTGGGGTTTCTCAGCAGCCTGAGAAGTATGTGACACTAACCATGCTATGAAGGTCAGTGTTTCTATTTCTTCTTTTTCTACAGTGGAGTATTAGTCTTCCAGGAAATCCAATGCCACTTTCAACTAGCAGTCCAACAGTACATGACATGGCAGCTTTTCTGTCTGTCTCAGTGTTCATTTAAAACAGCTAGCCAAAACATTTTAAAGTAATTTGGTGGAAGGTACAAAACAGATACATTTCTTTAAAAGGATTTATGAAAGCCTTTCACAGAAATGTTTTATATCCTATGTCCCCTTTGGTAAGAAAAGGGGTGTGATTGGAAACAAAATAACTAAGTAACTATTTGAATAATATTTGATTTTTAAAATTATTTAAAATTGTATGTAAAAGAGGATCTCTCTGTAATCCAACTCATCATTTCAGTTTGAACTGTCTTTAGAACATTGTAAATTCATTTCAGACATCGTAAATACTTTTCTGCCAACTACCTATTTTAAGTGTTTCATACCAATTTCAGTAGTAGAGTCTTTGGCCTTTGGTATGTTTTTGAGAGCTCATCAGAGGAAAAACCTAATAATATTGTCAGATTTTTTGCATCAGTGGACAGATGGGTTAAAAGCTGCAAAAGAACTAGGGTACAAGCCATATGGACCTAAAAAGCAGACTTTTCCAGACGGTGAAAATCTTTGCATGTTGCAGGACTCTACACAGATCTGTAATTCAACAGAGTGCAAAAGGACCAGGTTGCATTTCACTACACAGAGGTACCAAATGAACCAAACCAATGAACCAGTCCACGGAACATATGTTTAACCTGCTTTCTGTAGCCAGAAAATTAATGATTACTAGTCTCATAAAGAGCGTAAATGCATTTGCACCATTCTTCTAAGCAGGCAAGACAACTAAAGCACAGTGAAAACAGAAAGTTCAGTCCCATCTTCTGCCAGACATTAAGAATGGTTTCTCTATGAATCTCAAACTCCCAAAGCTAGTAAAGGATCCTTGCAACTAGTTTTCAGAAATACTGAATTTAATATGTCCTTATTTTCTGACACTGTAAATAAAGCATTAAGTAAACTGAGGAATTCTCTACAGCGTCCTGAGAACAGCATCATATTAGCTTTCAAGTTCTGAAGATAGTCTGCAACTTATTAGCATGAAATACTGCCAAAAATGTTATATTAAATGTAACATTAAAGGCGGCACTGAAATGCAAAGCAAACTATGAAGAGGAACATGAACAAGATTCTTCAGGGGAGAAACAGCAGATGATGGAGGATGCACACTGTTATTAAAATGGCAAAATATCTAGTCTCATTTTGCAGATAAGCTTCAAGTGTTATTACTCCCTTCCAAGACGCTCAAATGAACAGTGCTGCTGCCAGCTTGTGTAACAGGAAAATTACGTATATTCTGACTGGCAATCCAGAAAGCTCATGCACTCAAGACCCAATGATTGAAAGCTAATATGGTAAATTTAAAGGATAAGTGTGCTTTGTACATTAAGTACATTTTTCTCAAATCTGTTCTATTAGTAATACTGAGAAATGCTCAAGTACCTTCACCAGTGAAATACTCAAAATCACAGCAGCAGTTAGCTCTAAAAGCATTTATTTGCTGCCCTGAAAGCAGAATTGGAGAAAAATAAGATTTTCATCAAGTCAGACAGTTGTTTCAACTATGAAAATGCATACTTGATGAATTAACTTGCCTTCAATTTAAAGGCATACAGTGAAGTACCCAATAGCCAGTGCTTTCTAAAACTTTTTAAGGCTAATTGAGTGTCCTTCCCAAAGACGCACACTCCATCATCTTTTTCAACAGAAGATTTCTATTGAGCTTACACGTACAATACAGAAAATGCTTGAAACAAACCAAAGCATGACACACGTGTTCACTCAAACTCTGACTTCAGTCTTTAGCATAAGCTTCCTGAAAAGATGGCTGCCAGTGTAAACACACACCAGAGTAACAACTGTCACCACTAGATTAAAGGAATTAAAAAAAAAAAAAAAAAGTGGAAGATTAAAATACCTTTTTAATCTTCTTGGCCAAGGCCAACTGTATGAGATTCAACAAGGCCAAGTGCCGGCTCCTGCACTTCGGCCACAACAACCCCATGCAGCGCTACAGGCTTGGGGAAGAGTGGCTGGAAAGCTGCCTGGCGGAAAAGGACCTGGGGGTGTTGGTCGACAGCCGGCTGAACATGAGCCGGCAGTGTGCCCAGGCGGCCAAGAAGGCCAATGGCATCCTGGCCTGTATCAGAAATCGTGTGGCCAGCAGGAGTAGGGAAGTGATAGTGCCCCTGTACTCGGCACTGGTGCGGCCGCACCTCGAATACTGTGTTCAGTTTTGGGCCCCTCACTACAAGAAGGATGTTGAGATGTTGGAACGTGTCCAGAGAAGGGCAACGAGGCTGGTGAGGGGTCTGGAGAACAAGCCTTATGAGGAGCGGCTGAGGGAGCTGGGGTTGTTTAGCCTGGAGAAAAGGAGGCTGAGGGGAGACCTCATCGCTCT
>NW_008824401.1:3318867-3344546 GCF_000699105.1 Pygoscelis adeliae | reverse complement strand
GGAAGTGGTTGAGTCACCATCCCTGGAAGTATTTAAAAGACGGGTAGATGAGGCGCTTAGGGACATGGTTTATTGGGCATGGTGTTGTTGGGTTGATGGTTGGACTCGATGATCTTGGAGGTCTCTTCCAACCTTAATGATTCTATGATTCTATGATTCTTAATAATTGTTTATGTGTTATTTCTTTAAAAGTGTTGTATGGAAAATGTGTGTGTCCTACCTCTATCCTCCATTAGGAGCTGTTTAAACATAGAAATTAACTTTGTCATCTTGTTCCTTTCCAGCACTTTCTAAAATCCAAACATAATTGTCTTGACAGCCTGAATGCTGCCATCAAGCTCGTCAGTTCCTACTGACATGTACTGATCTTTCACCTGGCTTGACTGCTTTCATTACAGCCCGCGATGACTTAAGCACTGCTTCATAGATAGCCCTCTGGTCAGGAGTGAACTTTCCATTTGCAGGGAAGGTGCAGGTGATGTCGGAGCCGTAGCAGTAATACTCTCCTCCCATATCGAATAGGCTAAAAAGGAAACAGAGAGGGAAAAAACGAAAATTTAATTCCAAAGAAATAGTAGAACAGAAGACATTTCTCTTGCTCTGCACTTGAAAGTCATCTGCATTTTGGTAGTTGGCCATATAATCACCACTTGAATGCTGTTCCTAAGTAAAATGCGACAACAGACCCTTGGAATCTCCTAGCAGAAGGGTATCTGCATTACATATGGCTTAAATGGACACCCTTATGGGCTGCGCTGGTCCTGGATGGAAACACTGAGAGAACGCATGAAGGAAGATAAAAAGTACATGAGGAATCCACTTCAAGCTCTTCAGCTCCAGTTTCTAGGACCTCTTCTCAGAAAAAAAAAACATGTCCTTTTTTTCTTTCCTGAGAAATGCTAGCACCACGTAAAGGGTCTAACCTCAAATCTTAACAGAGAAACGTTAATTAAATTATGGCCTTTTGTATCGAAGTGTCAAAATGCATCTGATGGTTTAAATAAAACATCCCCAATAAAGGTTGACTGCCACTGTTCACAATATAAACTTTCCTTTAAGACAAACTTGCCTAACGGGGATTAAAGAAACAAGAATTACGGGAAGATCCATCCAGAAAAGAACATTTAGTACAGTTTTCTGCATCAGAGGTAGAAGAAAAAAATACTAAGTCCTTTCTTTTATGGGGACAAAAAACCTGGTTTACCCCTTGAGAAGCTTATTTATTCTATACATGAATCAATAATTCACCACTGATTGCGCAGCTGCCAGAAATCAATCTACAAGAATAGCAAGTGGGTCTCTACACCCTTGTGAGAACCAGGTTAGACATTTGCAATACTGTGGTTCTTGAGCCTACCTGATAAGGCACTGCACTGGTTTCAGCAGGCTCAAAAATCAGCAAATAACCAAATAACCATTTGGACCAAACAATACTTGAGCAAATAACCCCCCTTGTTCATTGATTACAAGAAGGCACGTTTTACATATAAGACTTTGGTCTTGACACACAGTATTTGTGTGACCTCCTGATTTCTTAGGTAATGAGTCAGAATTGAAATCTGCTAATTTAAGTCTTCTTCCAACCACCCCAAACAACTGTACGAGACTCTTATCATCATAAGAAACACAATTTTCCTTCACTGTGTTTGAAAAACTTGGAGTTTTCTTCCTCTTGCTTCCGCTTCACAGCAGGATCAGTCAGACAACACAAGCAGAAGGAAGGACACTTTGGGCACCCTTTCTGCCATCGAGTCCTAATTACAGCCGTAATGAGGAAAACTGTGCAGCATAGCTCTGTCCCCAGCCAGCATACATGACTAGGTAAAGATAAGTATAAGCTACCACAAAAAGTGCTACAGCGCTCAGCTGTAAATGTTCACCACTTCCAACATAACTGAAAGCAATGGACAATAAGTAAATGAAGGCAATCATGATAAACCTAAATAATATTTCAGCAGGGTTGGGACTCTTCTTGCTGCACTGCATACACAGACACATACTCATGAAGATTTAGTCCAAGAAATTTTAAAATCCCCGCTACAACTTCCTCCGTGAACAAATCTTTGCACTGAGTGCAAGCCCTGATGAAGCCATCGCCAGCCTCCCCAAACTGGGCAAGGTTCACCTGCAGAGAGACTTGCAGGACTGGAACTTCAGGAACAAACCTGATGGTTTACAGATGCAGAACTACACAAGGCTTAAAGCTACAGGAGCAAACTCCTTAGGAGAATGCTACAGAGAGAACTGCAAAGTTATGTATGTACACGCAGAGCTAATACAAACACTATATACATTCACTTAAATATGAAATATGGTTATGTTAAAACAGAAAGTCACTAATTGAAAGAAGATACACAATCAACAGCAAATGTCAGACCCACAGGGTAAAAAAAAAAAAAGTTTTGACACCAACATAGCAACTGTAAACCAGCCTAGCCAAACCTCAAAATCAGAAACCCCATCAACGCTGCCTCAGTTTTGATTTTATGGTTAGACTCGCTTCTAAAAATAACTAATGATACACACAGAAAATCTAAGGATACAGAAAACCAGTTGCAGCAACTAAGAAACATGTAAGAAGCTGCTACGTTCTCTAACGTGCCAACAAGATACAGGTTTCAGATTAGTCATAAATCTTTCAACCTATCCCAGACTGAACCCTTTCAAAATCACAAATCAAGTTTCATGGTGCTTTGTAGGATTTGCAGCAGTTTTGTGGCGCAACTTGTGCATTTACAAGTGTAAGTGTCCGTTCAGCGTGGTGACAGTAAAGCTGTGACCAACAACTTCCAAACTCCCTGTCCATGTCTACTGAAAGTTGCTATGCTTTCTATGTTTCACCTGGAGAATAGTTATTCTGAACTTACCACAGGCAAAATTTTAGCTATGTTTTTAACCTTACAATTATCAGCATTTTGTCAAACCCATTCATCACTCGGTGGTTGTTAAATAGTTTTTCAAGTTACTGGAGCACTGAGTAATAGAAAAAAAAGTATCACAAAGCTGATGGTACACCAAAACAAGGCTCACAACCTAGGAAGCACCATTTGTTCAGGTTTCTCGGCTTTCAGACAAGAAGAGACATGAGGGAAGATGGTCTTTCAAATTCCACCTCAGAGCACAACACACCATCTAGCCTGTATGCTTCAGTGAAAAAGCATCCAAACCAAACTGTACGTTTGGGAGATATTTTGGCTCTTATTGGGAATTCTCTTCCATTTAGCTTCAGTTGGGAACATATCCATTAGTTAAAATGTTGCCCAAGACATGGAAATAGCCCAAATATTGTAGTTATCCTGAGGAAATAATGGGAGCCTGAGAAGATCCCAGTTTCATATCTTTGCTTGCCAGGCAAAATAAGTGGTGAAGCACATTTAACTTGAATAAAATGCATGTGAGCTACTATCTTCTCCTGTTGACTAACTGGAAAAAGTTTCTAAAAGCACGCTCCTTAAATCCTGGTTCCTTAGAAAAAATACATTTATTTTACCCTGAAAAAAGATGGTAACTGCTAGTAAACTGCTAGTAAAAGAGATTATTAATGTATTTTAGTATGTTCTCAATTGCATGTACAAAACTACCTGCCTGATAATGCAGTCTTACAAGGGTCATGTACAGAAACAACTACTTAATATTATTTGGACTGTTATCAAATGTAGCAGCAATCTAAACAAATTAAATGCACAAATGAAAATAGGCCTTACAGGCATCTTGATCTATGGCTTACCTTTTAAGAACTGTTTAACGTAGAGTAACATATGCAATAATACAACAAAGTATCTCTGAACTCTATTAATTTATCTAAAAGGGAAATATAAGTGCTACATGTCTAGCAGACTGTATATGTTGTCTATTACAAAACTTAATTGTGAATTCAGTTTTCTGTTGAATGAAGAAAAATTTCGTTCCAGAACAACCCTTTCCCCACTCCTTTTTCAGCAAGGATGCAGTTGGTAATTGCTGATTTCAACAAATGCAGAGATGATGTGTCTGAGGTTGTCAGGTTTCTGAGGCGTCTTGAACGGGAAGGCGGCCAGAGAAGGAGTGTCGCTAATCAGAGAGAGGCGCGCAGTTGTATGTCAAAGTGCTCACTGATTTAGCTTGCAGCTGATGAAGTTTTTTATTGCACAGCTCAATCTCTTTCAAAACCTTCCCAGAGAGAAGCTAATCTTGCTTTGCATCACTTTGTTGGGAGCAAAAGCAACAAAAACCTACCTGGCTTCATTTCAGGGTGAAAAGTGCATGGTGTATAAAGCAGATTTAACAGTCAGAAGACCTGAGCACTCTCTAAAAATTCCATGTTACTGTTTCAATTTTCTAGAATTAATAAGAAGCTATACCACAAGTAAAAGACGCATAGCAAAAATATTCCAAACTCCTTCTTGGAAGCATGGGCATAGCTCTCCTAAGGGAGGCTTCAGTTCTGTGTATATATATAATCTTTCCTCCCAAACCTATTGCAAAATACTGTAAACATTATTAACTAAAATTGAACAATGCAAAGTATGAGAAAAATCAGATAACCTGTCAGTTGCTCTACTGACAGAATGACTTGCTTACGTATCATTAATACGTTAGCCAACAGTGTCAAAAAAAAAGTTGCCTTCTGCATCTGTTTTAGAAGTCACCTTCAAAAATGACTAAGAGCATTTCATTCCTTTCACAGGGAAAAGTTCTGACACCACAACTTAAAATCATTTTGTACATAAAACAGTATCAAGTTGAAAAGCAGCAGAAACACGTCACATGCCACAACCTTGCAGAAAGGATCAGCCCCTCCTTACAGGAGCTTCTCAGCCCTTCCCTGGCAGGTCCCCAGTGCCGCTGGCAGTGGCACTTCCACGTCCGACCAAACTGGGGTTCTGCTCCCCGTGAAGGAACCCAGGACGGGAGTTTGGAGAAAATATTTCAAGTCCTGTTGATTTTAAAGTGAATACAGGCTTGTAAGTCAGTACTGTGTATGTTGCTACACAACACGATGTGCAAAAGCTCTTTTCCCCTCCCATCCTTCTGAAACAATATGGATGAGCAAGACATGGCCGCATTACTTTCACAGAATATTGGCACCACAAAATGCAAATTTATAATTACATTTTTGGCTTTCAAGCCCAGAAAAATAATACTTACTTTGATATTGATTTTAGCTTTCTTAACCTCTGACTGTGAAGCATCACAAAGCACTTTGTGTAACGCTTTAGATTTAAAAACTGTGGACTATAAACAGCCACGGTTCTTTTCTTCATAAAGTCACTGTATACCTTTTTTTTTAAAAACAAAGCATCATCTTCCTCTAAGCATGTGTTTTACTTTTATAGGCTTGCTGACACTTTTATTGCCAAATAATTTGAAACTGCCAGGCAATGAAGCAAATTATGGCCAATATCACAATGGGATGCAATACTTTATTTGGGATATCTGAGCCATGTGTATGAATCGTTATGATCCAACCACCAACCCAACCCAAAGACAAGCTCTCGCAGGCATCTCTCAGGAAGCCTACAGCTACTCCCACGAGCTAACATGTAAAGCTGTCACCTTCCTGCTCTACAGATCTGCTTGGTGTGTACACTCAGAACTGGATCTCCTCATGTTAGTTATAAAAACAAATTATTCTTCTGCAGTTGTTAACGCCACAGAGCGATGACTGCGGTGAAACCCAGCTGGATTTTGTCCTGGTGCAACGCACTCTGGCTTGAGGTTGTACTGAGTGTCACCTGCCTGCAACGCACGTCCTGCCCAGCTTCTGTTCTCAGGACAAAACCTTCCTTTCTCCTGAGTGGGTCTGCAAGACTAGCAATTAGAAAACTGATATCACTGTATCTTACCATGCCCTCCTCGTACCTCAGGTTAAAGGTAAACAGGTATGAATACTGATGCACTTTACTCAGTGACGTTTACTGAGGTTTTAGGGTTTTGAGCCATTATTAGCCAACATATGAGCAGCCACACAGATGAACTGGTGCCAGCCCAGTCCTAGGACAACAGGAATAAAGGTGCACACAAACTTTTCCTCCTGTTACTGCAATAAGAGCAAGTCATCCCCAGCTGGAGATTTTATTCTGTGTGATCTCGCCGTACTCTGCTCCAAGTTCACAGAGCGTGCTCTGTGCTTTAGACTTCATGCAGCAATTAAAACTTTAAGTATTCATGCACTGACAAAATCCGACCATTTGTTTGGTTAAACACTTCTAAGGCAATTTCAAGCTTAAGGGAAGTAGGTATCAGCATTTCTGTGAGATACATCTTTGGAAATGTACCAAGTGATTTGGAAATAGGGTGGTTTAATAGCAGACCGCCAGAATGAATTATAGTAAATGATATCACAGAAGTAAGAAAATGGAGAGTTAACTGACACACGCTTTTTCATCCACTTGTATCCTGACTAGCCAAGAGTTATCAATTTATAAAGCAACACTGAGTAAGATAACATTGCAAACCCCAACAGAGAACTGGAACAGTATACAGCGAAGTCCCACCATGCTCAGGAAGGTTTTTTGGAAGAGGTGCCCTGCTGTGACCAGCTTCCATCTGACATGGTACAGAGAGAGCTTGTACTGGCTCTGTCCTGAAGCCAGGCTTGCCTTGCTGACTTAAGGCCAGCTTTTTGTTGTCAGCACCCCTGGAGTCTAGAGTAACCTTAGAAAAATGCTAGAGGATATTTTTTGTGTAGGAAATGGGGTTCTGGGTATTCACAAGAAAACATCAGGCTTTTTGTTTAAGACTCATGTTCAAAAGAACATCCTGTAGCCCACCAGGTAATACAATTACAGAGATACAAAACAGCGACACAACTGTTCTTCATCTAGCTGTGATTCACATAACTAGGTAGTCCTATATTTTTTGTGTTTGTCCTCAGCTGTGTCTTTTCATCTCATCTACCTTCTCCATGACTTTCCCATCTTTGCTCCTCTTGTAGCACTGTCTCACTAAAGGCTTTCCCAGACTATTACAGATAATGAGAGGCTCATCTCAACCTTCTCTCACAGAAGATGACAAGATATGCCACTAAGTTTGGTCAGATAGGAACAGGGTGGAAAAAAAATACATCTGTCTACATTAAATTTTGAAGGAGAGAGGACTGCATGCCTGTACCTCTACAATGCCAACTACAGAGTCCTTCAGTGGCTATAGCAGGAATATACAGAAGTTTGGGCTGGCTGTTTTAAAAAAAAAAAAAAAAAAAAGGAAACAAACAAAAGGGAAAAAAAAGAGAGCAACCAACAAACAAAAAAAACCCTTCTCCAAGTGTTTGTGCCCTGCATTGCCCAGGGTTTCCTCTCACTGCAACAGACACAGAGACACTAGCTCCCAGAAGCAGGGCAGCAGCATGATGCAGAGATGAGCAGCAGTAGGTGGGTGTGCCCCACTCCGCCCTGCAGTCCCAGGGAAGGTGTGCCTCTGGTCTGCTGCTCCATCCCTACTGCCGAGAAAAAATGGTTTCCTCAACCAACAGGTGTGTGGGAGTATCCTCTCTCACAATAATTTGAGCAAAGCAGAACTTCAGATCCATTTATCTCACAGGATATGAAACCTCAGTCTCACTGAATTCACTGAATGAGCTGGATGTAAACGGTTCAGTAAACACCCACGTATTCTAGTAAGATTTTATGTGCTATTTTCACACACAGGTTAAGGAGTCCCTTGCTTACAGTATTATCTCTTGAAGAAGTCTAATACAACAGCCTTAAGCTTCTGCATTAAAGAAACCAATTTCCATGATCAA
The DNA here is from genome assembly GCF_000699105.1 of Pygoscelis adeliae. Taxonomy (NCBI): domain Eukaryota; kingdom Metazoa; phylum Chordata; class Aves; order Sphenisciformes; family Spheniscidae; genus Pygoscelis; species Pygoscelis adeliae. The sequence continues at coordinate 3,336,823 of NW_008824401.1, read as the reverse complement.
GTATCACCCCTCTTCCATCCCCATGCAGTTCGCATTAATGCCTTATTAAAAACGTTACGTTTGCCAGAGCAAAGAGCCAAAAAACTTTTGATTAGCTTGTTCACAGCTAAATTCGCCCCTGAGTGCCATCTCCCAGTGTTTCTGCTAAGCAGAGGGATGTCTCTAATACAGAAGTGCTGCATACAAATAAAGAACTGGGAACACCAAGCTAGTATTGCTGGGTTAGGAGAAGGAGGTGGCAGCAATGGAGGCTTCACAAGATGCAGAAGGTAAAGTGTCAGTACTGCCTACTTAACACCTCTGCTAGACCTATGCAGGCAATACGCCAGAGATCAGGGAAAGTCTCAGGTGAAGTTCTGACAAAAGGATTACCTGTTTGACTTGTCTTTTTGCTGAATGGGTGATTTTCTCTGGCTTTATTATCCTAATTATTATCCATTTTTAATTGGCATATTTAATAAGCAACAGTACTCTCTTTAGCACAGACAATTCTTTGCTGAAAAGTGAACCTAACAGACATGGCAGCAAACCCAAAGTCTTGGCCAGTTTCCATCCGTTAGGAGCCTCCCCATTGGAAAGGCAGTATCTGGGGCATTCACTGCTCTAGCTGACTTGCTCAAACAAGGAGCAAGGATGTCGGAGCTGCAGGGAAGAGAAGGGAGCATGCAAGGAGAAACCTGTATTGGCAGCTGAGTACTTCCCAATCAAACCAAGGAGAGCAAACCTCATTAGCTTCTCCCCAGAATGTGAGATACCAGCACAGGGTAACAACAACACAGCTACATTTTCAAGTTCCTAAAATCCTGCAGTTATCTAAAACAGTCCATTTCTAGATGTCTACTGAGAAGTGGAAGGTACCTACTAAAGGTGAATTCTAGAAGTTTGATACTTCTAGTGCAGGCCACCATTCTTAGGTGCTAACATTTGGACTTAAGAGCCTTAGTTTTCAGCAGCTGTTTTTGGAGACTCTGACCTGTGTTCCCCAGCCTGGACAACCAACCACCGGAGATCACAGGAGTAGGTGAAGTGTCAGACCTTTACTTATTGATTTTTACTGTAAATACTGTCAAGTTTTCTTATGTGTGTATGTGTGCACTCACACGTGTCCATGTAAGTAAAAAGTTAACGCTTCCAATTTTTTTCCATGATTAAAACCGGGCCAGTGTCCAATGGTACAGGTTTGTTTAGTTTTTTAGACATCCTATAGTTGTTCTTGGGGTTGTTCTAGCAACCTCCAAATTATCAGTTCTCAGATGGAATCCATCAGACAGGGGTTTCAGAGTACTCCACAGAAAATGACAAATGAATGCAGAAAAGACAAGACAGTTGCTAGCCTTTCCATGGACAGGTCCAAATGTTCAAGCCAAGCGTGCAGTAATGAAGGCAGCACCTAGTATTTCAGAAAAGGAAGCTGCCCATGCCCTAGCCAAGCATGCTATTTTGCCAGTAAGAATATTTTTTTCCTATTCAGAAAAAATACCTACTCTTCATGGCAGCACCTCGAGATGAAAGTATAGTACTGCAACGTACAACTGAATTCAGAAATATTCTTGCATTAAAGGCCTAAATTGGTTCACCCTAGGTGTGGAGCAGTATTACACTAGGAGGACTCCTCCTGAGGCCCTGGCTCTGCAAGACTGTGCCTCCACCATGGGGTAACAAGTGGTTCTCTGAAGACACACAAGAGAAGACCCAATGCTGCGCCGAACACAGGAACTGGGAATTACATCTCGTTCGGGGGGATACACAAGGGGTGCGTTGGAGACTTACCTGTACCTTCCCTCTGAGCCATACAGTGGTTTAAAATTGTATTTTGACCTATACAATTGAATTCCCCACACCAAGAGCAAGGAGACTTTGCTACTGAAATCCGTCCAAGATAAGCAACATCCATCAAGAGGAGTACTAACATACTTTATGTGTATCTGTATTAACAAAGACCACCATAAAAAGTGAATTACACTAAACGGCATTTATAAATGATCAATATTAAATCAACAGCAATTAAAAAAATACTAGCTTTTACCCTGCTTGTTTTAGTTAGAGATGAACACTCTAGTCAAATCAGTCCAAGAGCAGCTAAAGCAACTTCATGCTCTCAGTTTTTTTCAGACTACACTGGGAATGCTAATCTAAAACTATGACAGATAAAACTCATTTACAAGTGACAATTAAAAAGACATTTCATTTACACTATAATGTATGGCGAACATAAAATTAAAAGGCAGACCATAACACAGCACTTAAAGGAAAGCTAAAATTTGTAACAGCAAACACGCTATTAATACTTAGCGACCTCTGCTTGGCTAAAAGGCTTATAAATTTCTAACAGTAGGCAATCTCTTAGCCTGAATTAACTAGTACTAACAGAACACATATTCAATTAGAGCAAAATTATTGTTAATTCTAGCAAATATATTTTTAATCAAATTCAATTTTTCTAGATTAGCATAGAATTAATATAGTCTAGAGGTACAACAAAAGGAAAAAATACCTACACTTGATGAAAATAGTAAATATTAATCAAACCAGAGGAATCAAGCCAAAGGAATTATTTCAGAAATGGATATCCAGTTCATTTTGCAATCAACCAGTAAGTAGTAGCATTGTGCTTTGTATTATTATTAGAAACAAAACCATAACTAACAACAAGTTGTTTCAAAACTGCAGACTGAAAGGTTAAAGCTAACCATAGTTTCTGCATATTATTACAGCACCAAACTTCAAAATACATAAAAAATGCACGAGGCCAAATGAAAATACTAGTCTCACCCACATAAAATAGTTGAGCATTTACATCTGACACATTAATATCCTGGGATCTTAAAAGCAGTGCTTTCAAGAAGTAATAAATACAATATTTTGTTCCGTAGGATAAATTGTTTTAATAGCAGACAATGAAGTACTTGGGGTGGAAAACGGAGGACTTCTATTATCTGATGCAAAAAGATTGGTTAGCTCCTGCTTTTTAATGCAACATTGCCCCCACCTGGACAAATGAATTTTGGTTTATAGGTTGGCATTAGTATCATAAAACTTGATAAAACAGTGTAAATTCCAAAAAAATAGTTTGGAAAAGAGTCACAGCAAACTTCTGTCATCTTTTGTAGTATACGTTTTTCAAGCTCACGTAAGTCTTTTAGTTGACTAATTGAAAGTCTTCTCAATATTTTTCTGAAATAAATTGATAGTTGCTCAGTATTCACAGAAAGTCCTTTTATATTATACACTTACTCATTGCTGCAAAAAAGGGAATAGTGCATTTTCTACAAATAATACTGTGTAATATTAAGATACATATGCTGATATAGTTTCAATGTAATAAGTATACTGCATATGCATATTGTATGTATATATAAAAGATAAATGCACATAGCTTATACAGAAAATGACAAATCTTTTGATTGTAGAAAATCATTTATTATGCTTTTAGATCAAAGAACTAAAATTAGCAAAGTAACTTATATTTTACCTAATAGAAGGCTTAGCCTTCGTGAATAACCATGAACAACTGAATCTGACCAGTTCTTGCAATAAGCAATTTTCTTTTGCAATATTCTTCACACACCTTGGAGTGACCAACAACTCTGGGAAGTCTGAAAACTGTCCTACATCTCTTTTGAGTAATTAAAAAATAAAAAGCCCTGAAAACTTAGCATCTTCCCTCTCTGTTTCATCCAGAACAACCTTTTGCAACTACCTGTACTTGCAGTCAAGAAAAATTCCCTATGATGAACAAAGCTTCTGAAATGAGAACAGGAGGAGCACTAGAAGTTAAATAGGTTCCTTTGACAGCACCAGAAGTTTTAATAATAAAAAAATTATTAAAAGATACATACAAGTGCCAAACGGAAGGAAACAAACCCAAGTTTAACACAACTTGAGTGGCATGCACATTATACACATAAAGGCAGCGCTCCTGGAAGGATGCTGTGCCTTTGCTCTGGCAAGTACAACACATTACTGATATCAAAACATGCGACAATCATCATCTCCTTCCAGAGAGCACTTATTTTAGTGCCCCCTGGTGTCAGTATTATTCTGATGCCTCAAATTTGCATTAGGGTATTAAGGAAAGAAATAGGAACAAAAATATTCCTCAGAGTTAAATCAGTCTGTCTTTTTGCAACACTAGATTGCTTTCCATATTCCCAACTCTATTATTTGGCTAAGCAAATAACAATACCTGTTAATATAGCCAAGACATATTCAAAACATTTAACACAGATGCATTATGCTAAGATTGTACTTTTATGACAGGATGTGTTTGATTTTTTGACACTATCAAAACTTCTCTAGTGCTTAAATTCTGGTACCTGAACGCAATAAAAATATTTGCAGATAAAACTCCTTTTACTGCCATCACCAGCAGGTCGTGGAAACAGCAGTGAGCTTTTGTAGCAGGTAGCGTCCTGCTTCACCAAGGGTACTGTACTCTTCCCAACGCTTTCACTGAAATCAGTAAGCTTAAATCTGAGAATGTTAAAAGAAACAGTCAAATAAAATGAAAGACACGATCTGATGATCCAACCTGCTTCCATTTGAACTTCTGAAGTTAGTTTTATTTTATAAATAATAGATAGGCCCACTGTGAATACAAGGTTAACGGTCTCTCTCTTTGAGGTCTGCTGCACTTCACAAGCAGTTGATGCTGTACTCCCTTTATTTATGCTTTCACCCAATCCCTCTTAATAAATTACACTCTGGGCCTCACTCCAGGGAGGACTAGTATCCCCTGTTAATTGCCCATGCTGCATCGGGCCCCGGACCCGCAGGTGGATGTACCAAAGCGCCCATCTTCCGCAGACACAGCACAGCCTTGGGGCTCTGCTGGCGAGGGCACTCAGAGCAGGGACCTGCCCACGTGTGGGGAAAGGAGACTGTGCCATGCATCTGGCAGACCTTCATTAACATTGTGACTTAGGAGGATATTTCAAAATGTTAAAAATGCTGAGTGCTTCAGCAGAATAGACAATTATTTTCAGTATTTTGCAAAGCCAGAATGGACCAACTAACCCCCCAAAATGTCATCAAGTGCTTGAAGGTCGGTGAACTTGCCAATAAAAGTTGCTCACTAAGTGCTGAACTTTCACTGAGACACATTTGTCAGATGCCATAAAAAGACCAAGACCCGCAACTTGTGACACCTGCAGAAAACAATCTCAGGTAATAGCTGTATCTAATTCAGTGACATCTAGGGTCAGGCTTATTTTCTATGATTTCTATTATTTAAGCGTGAGCCCCATCATGAAGAATCAATCTTTATTTTAAGATCATAGAAACATTTTCTATTTGTCAAACATTGCAGGAGCCCTGCTGATCAATTGCAATAAAACAATCAACTCCCGATGTGCCTTCGGCACGCAGCAATGGCAGGAACCCACAAAGGCAGGCTGCACGAACTGCTAGGCAGCAAATTGAATGCAATAAACTATCATTTTCCTGAATACCTTCTCAAAATCAAAATGTAAAGTATACACTTCAGATTCAGCACCTCCAATGGTTCCTACAACAAACCACTGAACCACAAAGGTGAGAAGAGACATTTGCCTTGCCACAGCCTTCCTCTGCTGCACCCTACCGATTTTGATGGCCAGTTTTCTCTTCCCCGACAGCCATGGTGTGGCTCCACACTGCAGCACTGGTAGGTTGGGGGCAGAAGACAGAAGGCAGGAGCCAAGGCGATTTGCTTCCTTCATTTTTAAGAAAGCAGATGCTTTCATTTTTCAGAAGGCAGATGCCGATTTGTTGAGACAACTCTTTTTGCAGAAACACACTGGCTTTGACTGAGCTTGTCACAGATGCTATTTCCCGGGGTCAAGTCACAACTTCCAGCCAAAGTCAGAGATCAATTTGAGGAGAGCTGAAACCAGAGGTTTCTGTCTCCCACGAGGGCTCTTTAACCACTGAACCAATCTCTTTCCCCAGTGCAAACAAAAGCAAAATAGCTGCAAAAGGACAGATCATGAGACACTTGCCCAGGAAGAATGAGTAATGCCATTTGATGGACAGGAGCCCCAGGTGCTCACTTGCTCTTGATTTATGCATTGCAGGGAGTCGGATCTCTGATCCCTGAATTTATTTGTGTTTTTTTTTTCTTCTTGAGTAGCAACTTCTAATTTCATTCTACTCCCCACCAAACTCTGAAAGACCTTTGGTTATCCAAACCGGACTTGCGGGGGGAGGGGGGCTCAAAAACCCCTGGCAAATTTGGTTTGGTTACTTTCTGGCTCTGGCCTTGATGGAGGCCTCTTATGTACACTACAGGGCAGGAGACTGCAAACTACAACAAGCACTTTTGGTTATGACTCCATTTTCCATATTACAAAACGAAGTTACAGCCTCACTACAGAAACAGCAGGCATCTTGGCACACAATGAGTAATGCAATACCTTGAGACAATGCAGTAAACCTCAGTCTAGGGCTCAGTTTCAATCCAAGCTGTCACAGGTTTAAGACGACAGAAGAAAATCAGTATTTGTACATCCTGGCCATACATCGTCACTGCAGGCTGTGATTTGCAACATTCTGAGTAGAAGACTTTATTTAAAGGTAGTATCGAGTGAAAGGGTCGAGTGCCTAGAATTGTGATTTACAAGGGTGGTCAGCCTACCCATTTATCTGCATGACCTTTTTGAACATGGAGACAATAGACGCTTGCTTAGGAAAAGGGTTTGGTTTAGACCATATTGATCATACAATTTAAATGTTCACCACATAGATGTTATAGTGCATCAATTATTTATATAAAACACTGACTTGCTGTTACTGCAATATTTACTTTTAATACCAATATCAGTTAAGTGCATGTATCTATTGAATTCCTAAACTTCCCTAAAAATATTTCTATGTCAATCATAATGCTTTGTGTTAGCTATTTTGTTTTTAATATTTAATAGACTGAAAATGACAGCCCTGCTTAGCAAGACAGTCCATATTAACAAGAAGTGTCAGAAATTCTCTTTATAGTCCTTGTCTTCCACTGAGATCTTTTGGCACAGAAGCTGTGCCTGTAAAAATGTGGATTATGATGCAATATCAGAGATGTAATTCCATACCAGTTTCTTACAGAAGCAATAAACCCATTTGATGTAGATTAATTTTCAAAAATGAACATCATAAAACCAGGCTGTTCTAAACCTGCCACAGTTTTTGAAGAAGTCAGAATAACAATCTTAAAAAAAATTAAAAATGCAATTGCACAAGTATTTTTGCCTATGATCTCCTGTTGATACCACCAAATCCTTGTAACTTATATTTTTAAACGAGCAAACAATGCATGCACTTGACTGTTTCAAAGAAGCAAAGCATTAGTTTTCCAAATGTTTTTTTTCTAATATTCAGGTGCTTTGTTGACTTATTTACTGACACTTACTGCACTGCTTCGTACATAAAAAACCTGAGCAGCACACTTCTGCAAAACTCATGAATGTTATTCATATCCACTAAATAATGTTTAGGAAAAGACATGAAATTCTACTGAATAATTTAATAAAAATCATAGCAAGTACCCAATCTTCCGATTCTGTTACATACGAGTATAGGAATGGTTAAATTAGATTTATACCAAAATACTGGCAGAAGCAGAAATAACCCTTAAAACAGTCCTACCTCTTTTTCACCATCAGTAAAGCCATTTTTTCCCTATGTCCAGGGCTTCCTAAGATTATCCAACAGAGGGCTCCCAGTAGCTATTAAAAAGCTTAATTGAGAGTCAAATATACGAATGCTAACATATACAGACAAATCAGCATATTGTCATTTTAATAACCTGTTCTGTATGCACATACGTGCGCACCTACACCCACTTTAGAAATTTGTAAAAGCATACAGTAAAACCACCCTTGTCATAATTTGTATGCTGCTAAAGTACGCTAGCTCAAGATTTTTTGCAAAACACTATTTTTAACTGTGGAAAATGAGTGTATTTTTAAATCATCTTTACACAAATGAAATTACATTTTCTTATAATTTCTTTACTCTCACTTAAGAAAAATACTAAGAAAATCACGTGGACCAAAGTTTGACTGCTACGTATCAGCCAGTGGGAGAGGCAAGGGCTGAAGCCCGGGTGGGTGCTCATGCACATGGAGCACTTATTTGCTAAAGCCAATCTACACCCGACAAACTTCATCTCATCAGGACAGATGCAACTGGACCGTTTCAGCAAGAGGATATTTCAAACTAGGTTAAACCTTGTTCTCTTTGTTGAGACGGTTACAAAGTGGGGTTGCAGTACAGTAGTTTTGTAATGCTTAAGTGATCAATGTACTTGGTACATCACGCTTTTCTGACATTCAGATATCTGAAGCTAATAAAACCCACACATTTTTTAAAGATTTTGCCAATACAGCAGGAAATCTCGGTTTGTGGACAGTCTTGGTATGTGCTTTCAGGTTTTAGGAAGGACTTCAGCCATCCACTAAACTGTCCTCAGAGACTGTAAGTAAAAGGGTCCTATGTATACCCCTCACCCTGAAGTCTCCCAGTAATACTATTCCTCTCACCATTTAAAGGCCTTAATTTTAAAAACAGGACATCATAATGCATTGTGGCATCTCTTCTCTCAGTAACATATGCTGAGATTTCCTGTAGGCCACACACTTTTTTTTTTAAATTTAACTGAATGCCACAGCCAACACAGTATCATGTTGGTGTGTCCTGCCTGATCAAAAAAACCTTACAGCATATTATCTATTCAAACACAACGCGATCGTAAGTCACAGCTATTGTCCTGCAATAAATTAATGTTAGTATTTGATGGGTTTAGTAAGCTATTCACCACAAATAAAGATAATACATAAACTATTGTACAAGAAGCTTTTAAAAAAGTTTTTGCGGTATTAAAAAGAAATTACCTATGTGTAATTCAGTAAGTTCATTCCGCAGCACCTGCAGATGTGCCCAGAACATTAGCCAACAAGGCATATTTTTTTACTTCTGAGATTCAATTTGTTTTCCATAATAGCTTTTGAGCTTATCTATGATAATACTAATTTGCTTTCTTCCACACGTTTACATTCAACTGTGAAAATACATACCTGCATCCTTTTTGCATGTGCTACAAAAGTAATCTAATACATATCCTCCACTGAATGTCAGTGATTAACTCCTCCAAAACTAGTTCTGCACTTTTATAAATGCAGGCTTTTTGACCAAAGTCTTAGGAGGTGAAGTACAAAAGCTATATTCTGCTACGTTACACACCACACAATTAGGTTTGTCTTTCAATTTATAGCAATCTATTTGGTGTTTTCATTCACCCTGCTTTTACCTGCAGTGACACTGCAAAGCATGTGGACATGTAATGCAAGTAGAGAAAAATTTATGGTATTTGCAACTGTATTATGGCAATGTTAAACTCTAAACAAAATATTTTTAGAAATTTTTGGCACAATACAGAACTAGAAGCACCCCGGCCTAACCTGAACTGAGACGAGTTAAATCTCCTCACACATTCAAAAGCCCACTTTCAAGCTGGGGTGTCTGGGTGCACATAAGCATCTGGAAGATCTAATCCATATTGCAATTTGATGCAATTCTTTAAAAGTAGCCAACACTCTCTCAACCCTCCACCCCACTATCAGAGCTGAGGTTCGGATCTGAGGTTCAAGAGCAAACTCAGATGCCAATTTTTGCAGCTGCCCCTGTACTTAGAATACAGCCATTTCTTAACCTAAATTCTAAGTGCCTTTGGCACAGAAGTGTTTGAAAACAATCTCTCTTTTCCCTTTGAACTGGAGATGCAGGTATACAGAACCTTTGGAAGAAACTGACTAGTCTGGCATGCAAAATTACATGCTATTTTAAAGATTTAGACTTTCATCTAATGTGATGATCTGATCTAAATGATGCAGCCATCACTTTGCTAATTAAGTCCAAGAGTACATACGATGCATGTATGGAAACAGCAGTAGTGTAACAAAAATATCAAACTCTAACCCTTTACTTACCACAAGTCTCCGTCTTCAATAGTCTTATCATTTGGGGCTCCAGCATGGCCGTAGTGCAAAACAGATGAGTTCTCCCCACTGATAGGCAAAAAGAAAATTCAGCACAATTAATGGAAGATGAAACATTAACACACAAAACATGAAAAGGAACACTGTAAACATGTGACATTGTAAACATCAGTGTATTCATGTATTAAGCACGAAATTTTGCAGTCTGTGAGAACTGCCATAGGCCTGGCATGGGCTGTAATAGCATACCCTGCAAGCTCGCTCAGCAGAAATGGGTATGGAACAGGCATTTTGCTATTCTGGCTGCAAGATATGACCTTTCTGCAGAAGGAACTTGGCACAGTTCATATAAATATTTCCCACGTCCATGACAGTGTTAAGGAAGCAATTATTCAAGAGTAATTTTTCAACCTGCACCCATTTATTACCTTCTGGATTTTTTTTAATTGCTAAGTGATGTTTCCCTATTTGAGGTTAAACATTCTGAGGCATAAAAAAACTAACTTCCACTGAAGTAAAATCCAACATGTTTGAAATGCTCTAGGAGTCACTGAGACTGGGAAAATTCAGCTGTCCAAGTAAACAGCTCCAGTTCACCTCTGGCATGGCTACGCATGATCTCTGCTGGAGTGGATACACTGCATGCTGCTCGGGAGGCATTCACAGCATGCAATGTCAGCAGCAATAACAGGCACAAGAACTGTCACTCTATTCTTACCTCTTATTAAAAATCACATTACAAAGGAAAGATTTTTATTCCTGGAAACCTTTCAGACTAAACTGCTGATTCACAGGAATAAAACATCTCCAGAGAAGGACAGACCCTTGTTCTGCGCTTCTGAAGCTCCACGATCCATTCAGTGACCTATATTTGGCCTTGGCGTCCTCTCTTGTGTACTGATATTCCCCCAGGTCTATCAAACATCAGTTAAAAGACTGGTAAAGATCTCAAGCTCTACCTATTTTTCTTTTACTATTCTCAGATAGATGCTCTCTCTCTTTTTCTCTTCAAAAAGCTAGAATTGTATCATATCCAAAAATACACGTGTTGGGACAGGGTTACTGCAGCATCTTTCTGACCCCTCCAGCTGACTTGCCAGTCTGTATCTCACTTTTCATTGAAACTGTTTTGGTCATCCTGCTCAAATTTGATTCTTTAAAGTTGTGATGGTGGAACAGCTTCATATCTTAGGTGAAAGGAATCTGAGGCTCAATTTCAATGAATCTTTTGTTGTATCTGGAGTAAACGTGCCATCTGACATACTTTTCATATTAGACTTCTGATACGTGCAATTACAAAAACAGTAAACGTGCACTGTATCCAAAAAGAGATTACCTTCAAGATACATTAAGCACTTGTGATCAATTAGATATTTAATAGATCATTGGTCATTCAGATATAACAACTCCCGAAGCAATGATTATGGAGGAGAAAGTAGATGCCGCCTTAAGTTTCTGAAGGCTCTCAATCTAAAGGGCTGGATCATGTTAATATTTTGAAAGCAGTAAGTTTTTATTGTTAAGTATTTTTTAGCATATAAGAATCACTATGTAACAAGGCAGTGAAGGACAACATTTCAGAATCATGGGAATGATTTTCTGATACAAAGTGTATTTCTTAAAATTGTACACACACACTCCAAAGAGAAACATTAAAGTTGTTAAGAGTTTAAACACCCCACAGAATTAAGGCTGCAAAAGATTTGTTTTGTGATGCTGGTCCAATGGCTTAAGCACAGCTTTACAACTGGCTACTAGCTGGCTGCTTTCTACTTCATGGATGCCTGACTTGGGAACCTATGCTGTTGTGCAGGTAAATAAAAACAGCCGTATAAAGCTTGCACACAAGATGAAGACAGACGTGAGCTTCCTTTTGAGATGTCCTGTCTCCTGGGCACTGGTGGAATAGTTCCTTCTGGCTACAATTCCAGTTTTCCATGCCAGGACAATTTCAAGCTGAGTTTGCTGTGTCTGAAAAAAAGATCTATAATAGGGCAATGGACTGCAATCAAAAGAAAAGGGCCTTCTGTGCCAGGTAACGCGTATGATGTGTTTCCAGCCTCAACCATCACCCTTCACGTGCAGGTGACAGCAGTGGAGACAGCTCCTACCTCTGCACTGGACAATCAGCCTGACAAGAGGAGGCAGCAGCATCTCCTGCCTGAAGAACTGTTTCCCAGGTGGAGGGCTACAATTTGGGGGGGGCGGCACTTGGAAGCAACTGGAATGACCTTGGTGTTATGCACGACACTTTGTGAACCCACATGCTTGGTGTTTAAGGAAAAACACAAAAATAATTAAAAAGCCCAACACCTGGCATGCAAACACACACTCACACACACGTGCTCCACAGCAGTTTGTCAGGATTTTAGCTGCAGATACTATTCCTTATCTTCCTCTAAAAATGGGGATAAAGCAGGAGAAGCAAATAGCACACGCATATATTTATGATCAACTTTTAAAAAATTATCATGAACCTTAAGGGCATGACTCCATGCTAATGTATTTGCAGATAGCTTGTTTACTTATCATCATATGCTGGCACCCTCGGTGTCATATACCATACCAGCTGCATAAACAAGTCATATATTCAAATATGAGCACCGCACAAACGCTTTCAACAATAGACACTGCAAATACAAAGATGGGGGATTTCTTTTACACATTTTAATGTAAAGGTTTTAGTTTACAAAATATTTCTGTAAGGTTCGGCACCAACTGTTATGGAAGATGCATGAAAAATCTGTTTTTCAGCACCGTTAGTGAAGCGTTAAGCAGCACACAATCTTTCTTGGCATTTAAGACTCCTTATCTGTCACGCACATCTTGGCTCTGTCGTGTAAATGGGATCGTACCACAGAGAGCACAGTTGGTGCTGAAGACCAGATATGCACACCATATGCATTTCAGGTTTTTTGTCTGTTTGAAGTGATTGGGGTGAGGAGGTCTGCTCACCTGGGACTGGCTCTGGGCAGGTCCCCTGGGCTGAACACCCATTAGCAACCCAGGCACAGCAGACCTGCTCCTGAAAGCTCTCCCAGCTGTTTTTCACCCAAAAGAAATCCAGCACGTGCACTCCAGGACTGGCCCCTGGCTCTGAGCAAAGCCTCGCAGCTGGGGACGAGTGGGAGATCTTGCTTCAGAAATGCACCACTGACCCAAATTAAAACACCGATGTGGACACACCTCCAGCCCGTTCCTGCCCAGAGGTGCAAGTCCAATTTTCCTCACAGGAAGCGTCTTTACCACCATCCTGAGATGAAGGCAGGAAAGATGCTTTAGGAGCAATGCTACAGAAGTGATGTATACCCACAAGGTAAATGCTACAGCTTGCCAGAAATTGTAGATAATGGTTCAGTTAGACTTTCAAGGTGGCTTCAAAACAATTTAAACAAAACCCCCAGCCACTGGCAAAGCAAATGAGCCTTCCTGTAGAAGCTATTTCTTTTCTTCCCAAGGAGGAACAGTTGAAAGGTCTGGCATTAGAGCACCAAAGTCAGGGTTTAAAATGAAGCACTGTGGGGAGGTGCGGATCACTGGCAGCTCCGCTGCCTTCCTGGAGGTCTGCACCTCTGAAAACCACCACATGTGGGGATGCCGATGTCTGCCTTCAGGCAGCCAACCTGAAAAACTCTCCAAGAGATTTCTGTGTATCTATTTTTATTCCTTTAATAATTTGCCTCTAACTGGTGCCAAAGACGTGTTTGTTACAGAAAGAATTGCGTGAAGCAGCGGAAAAGCTGCAAATTAACACCACTGAGAATGCAAACAGTAGGAAGAGATTCAGATTACTAGGAAAGGAAAAAAGCCCCCAAAATACATTTTAGATCAGAAAACACCCTGAAAATAAATGATTAGAAGAAAGAGAAAGAGGAGGAATGTCAGCAATATTTTAAGAACAGGACTAAGCTGAGCATCAAGCATTACAGGAAGTGCAGCTATTAGCTCTACATTAAGAACATCTAAAGAAAAACCAACAGACCATTAACTAAAACAGCAAACTATTTCCATCATGATTGAAATAACATAATCAATCCAGAAGGAAGCACTAACAGCCTTCACTCTACTTTTTCATCCAAGAGATGAAATCTTAAAAAGTTGTATTGAAAAGAAAGAAAGAAAAACAGACTCAATAAGTACCCTAATCTTATCCAAAAAGCTTTACTTATGGTGAATCTCAGATAGAGGAAGGAATGCACTATGTTATTCTTAATCACTGGTATAATCTGCTGAGAGCTGTCGTCTGCCTGGAGACATCTGTCAAGAAGATTTGAACCTAAGGCTAAGATGCCACAGTATCAAGTAGCAGCTGACCATGGCTTCTGTGATGGTTGCACAGATACTGATGCCTCCACCCAACTCCAGTTGGAAACTCTGCGCCTGGTTACTGGTGGATGCTATCCATCGTAGGGTCACCAGGACACACTGTGCATGTAACTTAACCTCTGTTTTCCCCTTTGTAAAAATAGTTACTTGGTACACTAAGACACTGCAATGAATAATTCATTAGCATTTGAACACTACTCGGAAGTCAACACTTTGTAGATCAGTGCTAAATATACCGAAGTACGTTTATCAAATACTACCATTCTCATTTAATTGAACTTACGTGATGTCTGTTTGTGCTTCAAACCACTTACAAGCTGACAGTGTTTGAAAGCATCGCTAACTACAGGACTAACCTTGCTATGTGACAACCTGTAATACTAATATATGTGTGTTATTATTCTCAACTGATTGGAGAATGAATACATGCAAGTGAATACATAAAGCATATTTGGTCACACCAAATATTCATTTACCATCTCCTGAAGAGTGTAACGCTGGACAGGGACAGCAACAAATGCATGCACTCAATGTGTGCCAAGTGATTTATTTCTGTACTGAAATATAGTACTGATTACTCTTGATTTCCAGCTTAGTGAGCATCTTCTCTAAAATCTGAATAACAAACTTGTTTTTTATTTAAAAGCATGATTCCCTTCTACGGAAATTATTCTCAGGCCTGTAATCTAGAAAGGAAAGATTCTGTCCAAATATCACAGTTTTAAGTGTCAGGAAAACAACAAAACTCAGCATGAATAGAATAAAACATAACTATTCAAAATCCTAATTGCAAAAAATTTTTAATCATAAATGTAGTTAAGTGTAATATTTACAATGCATGACATTCTCATGGTAATAAAAAAATGCCTATTATTTTTGCCATTATTGTGTTAACGGAATTCATCAAATAGATCTACTTAACATTCGTTTTATTAGGACCTAGCTTAAATCTGTTAATATTATTCATTCTTACTTCATCACTCAGTCAGAATATAGCAATTTACGGACAAAGGCCTTTGTAGTCTATCTTATGTAATTTTTTTTTTTATACCGAGTTTGTCTGCACTGTTAATTGTAGCAGTAGGATACAATGCCAGCTCCCAACTACAACAGTGAGTCACGATATTGTTAGCATCTTGCATTTCAAGGGCAGCCCTTCTCCATGTATTAAATCCTCCAACGGTTCAGAGGCAGCTCAAACACCACTCCCATGCCCTGCTAAGCCCCTCCAGCGTGGTGGGATGAGACACCCAGGAAGCTCCTGTCATCACCCACTTCTGAACTACTCTTGGGGCTTTCCTCCTCCTGGGTTCCCTGAGTCACGTAACGCAAGTCCTGGGTTTTTCTGTCCTGTGGAGAGTTTAGTCTCTCCTCACAAGGTCACAAGGACTCACTACACGAGCATACGGTAGATGTTTCTATAGGTTTAGCAAAGCCATTGACATTCTCTAGCACCCGAACCAGATCCTGCAGCACAGGTTCTGATTTACTGTAAGTGAATGTGAAGTCTGTATGGATGTGAAAAACCATACGCAGAGACAACGTGATTTTACCCGTGACAATACCACAGAGATGGAGTCTCATTTCAATGGGATGTTAATTCTCAAGTTATACAATGGTACTTAAAACAGGGAACTTTTCAGACAATTTAGATGCACAATTTGCCATAAAACTGCTCATGCTCCTACTGCAATTTTACATATAAATTGGAAAATTGCATTTACAAATAAGCAATTGAGTGAACAGCAGAAAGAAGCAAAGATGCTAATTGTCCTTATTACCTCCAAAGCAATATAACATTATTGCCATTAATGTAAAAATTACTTTCATAAGTGTACATGACTTCAGTGTAGGGCAAATGTGAGTGGCAGCAGATCTACAAGTGGAACATATATACCAACATATATGCCTCATATAACTGTCATATATCTCTAATTAGATTAATTCCACTGACTAAATAAGATTAATCTCTGCACAAAGCACACAGCTGTCCTTCAACATGTATCCTACACTATTGTTTTGAAATTCTGCAAATTAAAAATGTGCATTGCTACAACCGCACAACGAACTTTTATAATACTTTCCCAAATACAATACCTTCAACACTAGCTGTTCAGCAAGAAAAAGAGAGCAAAAAATTTCCAAATTCCAGAAAGACTACTTTAATCACATCCTAACCTTTGAGGCAAAGAATTCTGAGAACGATATGAAATATTTAAGGACTATTTCAAAGAGAGTATTTTTGAGCAACAGAGAATAGCTCTAAAGCCCTTCTCTATAACACTATTTAATAAAAAAAGCCAATTGCAGCACAGATGTAAGCATAAACATGATCTTGGCAGTAGCAGCAGTCATTGGGGAATCTCTTGAGTGTAGCAGAATCTGTAACCAAGTTATTTCTTTAAGACACAGCGCTAGCCACCTTTCTTTGGCTTTTCCAGAGGAAACAGTTCAAAACTCACTCTGGTGGCACTTGCAAACATATCATGTGCCTAAAAGGAACAATTTTACAAGTATCCAGTGGGAAACTGACCATAAAGACTGCAACAGTTCAGTATAAACCATTGACTTACCTGCCACAGATGCAAGTGTAGGAAGTGTGGCGCATGCCACCTCGAGCATAGCAGTAGTGCTGGAACAGGCTGCAAAGAAAGAAAGGTGGTAATTAATAATATATTCAAAACCACCAGAAGACAGGGAGGAAAGCAAGTCTTGCTTGAGTACAGCTGTGTTGGTGCAAATCCCGGGCTCCCTGATGAGGCTCTCTGCCCATTTCTGCTCAGCTGAGCACTCAAATTCACCCACATCCACAGCTCAGCAGTCCTGCGGAGTGTCACACGACTTCCACAAAGCCCATTAAGCAACTCTGCAGCAAGGAAGAGGGGCTTGAGTGCAGCTTGGTAACTTCAAATGGCAAACTGCTTTCCTTAACAACTCAACACAGAAAGGCAAATTATTGTTGGCAGAAAGTAGTTCATCTGACCACAGAATGAACGGGATGGTAACAGTTAAATGCTGAAGCTGGCCAAACTCTCCGAAGTGGAGTTGAGAAAACCACTTCTTGCTGTGTTTCAGGTACACAATCACATCCATGATCCTTATTTTCAACCCTGCTACCTTCAGTCTATGGCGTGTATATTCAGCAAAAGTGAAGTCCAACCAACCCTTCACAGGGAAGAAGCTCACCAGACAGGGCAAAGCTGTTCTTCAAAATAATTTCAACAGAAGCTCTCTCATTTTTACCACCTCACTGATACCCTCTGCTGAAAGCTGAACTAAATACCGCTACGTATGCGTGAAGCCTGAATCGCATCTGACCATGCTGTACACCCTCCTCTCCAGACAAGCCAGCAGAGCTCTCCGATTATGTCAAGCCAGGCATTTTCTGCTAGCGTCATGGTTCATGCTGAAATGGATGGTCTCATGTTTTCTTCTCTGTAGCACAGCAGACACAGAGAAAACATAAGACTATTCAATTTCATATTGTGGTACCTAAATACCTCTATGATCTTCCCCTGCCCAAACATAGAACAAAAATTAACACAGACTCAACCCCAACAGCAAGAAGATAACGTGGTAACATTAGGCTGAATCCTCAACAATCTATAAAGAACATTACAACACAACATTGCTTGCTTTTGTGTGTGTGAGGGACAGGGAAGGGTAGG
>NW_008824401.1:3313177-3318818 GCF_000699105.1 Pygoscelis adeliae | reverse complement strand
CAGTACTCCTCTTGCAATGCCGTCCTGCTGGAGGAGCTGTTTGGCCTTAAAAGCATTAAAACATTTTCATGTTCACTGTCAAAGTCCCCTTCACGTGAGGGCAGATGTGTCCAAAGCACAGTTAATATAGGATAAGGTGCTTTAAGAGCTAAGCACATATCATGGATCCTTTTATTCTTTTTGAAATATGCTCTAATTACAATCCAATTCCCTTTAACACTGAATGAATTTCAAAAACTCATTTGTTGTAATACTGAAATAATTTCATTAACACAGAGTGATAATGGTGTTATTCAAAGAACAGAGATGTGATTTTGTCCTTCTGCAGCAGCAATCCACAGAACACAATTCAAATTCTTTCAAGGCTATTAAAGACATTACATGCTTGTAAATCCAAACCAGATTTTATGGTTATGTCATTATACAAAATGACAGTATTTAAAGAGAAACAAAACAAAACATGCAAATGAATCACACAAGGAAAAAGAAAAGCCTACATTTAGAGACTTAGTAGGGAGACCCAGTTTACAAGATCTCTTTTCTGCTAAAAATGCTGTGGTTTTACAAGGTAGAAATAATAATTTTGTATTGCTCCAGAAACCAGTAATGGCAAAGAGTAGGTCAAATGACAGAAGCTAAGGAGAAACTCTGACATGGTGAGAGCACAGCAGAGCTATCACTAAATTGAGCTAATAAAATTTATCGCCTAAACTGTCATTTTCTCTGATGCAGGCATTTTTTCACCGAATGGAAATTTCATATGGAAACAAAGTCACAGATCTGCTCTTCCC
Organism: Pygoscelis adeliae; assembly: GCF_000699105.1. NCBI lineage: Eukaryota > Metazoa > Chordata > Aves > Sphenisciformes > Spheniscidae > Pygoscelis > Pygoscelis adeliae. The sequence goes on along the minus strand of NW_008824401.1, from coordinate 3,318,027 downwards.
TAGCATGCTTGCAGGCAAGGTTTACTCTGTAAGACATGACACTATGCACAAACATTGTGCACAATAACATATTATACTGTTACATATGTATAGTTACATTTTTGGAGGCAACTTTTAGTGTATTTTACAGACCCTTCACCTTAAATGATTGAATAAACTATCTCCTCTAGACAACACCTTTCAGTAACATTCTAAAGAGCTTTAAAAATGAAATAATAAAGGTTGTAAACATCTTTCTATCATCGATGATGCAGGGATAGCAGGGTTTATTTTTCCATATGACAACTGATCACATATTCATCGTTGCAATTTATATGAAACTGTGCAGCCAAGTAATAGTATTCACCTTTTGCAGTACTCCCCGATTAGCAGTAAAAAGTGGTAAATAAATTAAGACATGCTTTGTATAATCCAGCTGTTGCCTGAACTTTGTTTCTGTTTTCTAAAGAAGGAACCTGATTGTTTCATCAAACATTATGGACTTCCTTTTGAGAGTAAGAAAGAAGTGGTTGTTTATGTGACTGAGCTGAAGATAGTACAACTTTGCCAGGTAATGAGTTTTCCGCTAGTAAAACTACTCTCATCACTTTTTTGAATTTACTTTTTCATGCTACGACTCATTAGAAGCATGTTCATGCAGTTGGAAAAAAATGCAACATTTCTATCAGAGACAGCCAACATCCTTGTATAACATGTCTTATCTAAGTGAAGGATTGCATATCCCTTTAATGGCAAATGCTGGCTTTTCAAAGCTGAAAAATCTATATATAGAATTAGAGAAGCTGCCAGTACTTTGTAGTTAAAATTCTGGTTCCGCTGAAGTTAATGCAGATTCTGGCACTAGGCTTCCTCACACCAGGATTTCACTGTCAACACACTGCAAGAATCTTTATCCAAAAGTGCGATACAAAAGTATAAAGTCTGAAATAGTTGGATGGAATATAATTTAATCTGGCACTCCACACACATTGCAAATATCGCATCTTGAACTTTGCCTGGTCTTTTTAATTGAAGGATATGTGTGTTTAGGCAGTTTTATGTTGGTGCTTGATGCTTTGCCGTGCGCTTAATGCAACCAACACTGATGCAAAAATTAAGCACCTCTTTCTCTTCTCCTTCTTTCATGGGTTTCAAAGCTTCCTGTCATGTTTTATGCAATATTTCCCTGGAGGGTGTATGTATTACTTACCATGCACGTACTACCTTGGTGGTGTATACAGATCAGCCATTGGCGTATTTGCATGCCAGATGTTACCTTTTAAATGCATACAGCTTTGCGCTGGCATGGGTTTTGCATTGCTTTTGAAACAACTTTTTTTTTTTTTTTTTTTAATGTAGAGGTACATCCTGGGTTTGGTGCTTCTTCTTTTTGCCAAAAACATCAGCTTCTTTAACTGATTGACAACATGTGGAGATTGAACGTAGTTTTAAAAACCTCACCGTTTTTTTCCATTAACTTAAAAAAGAACAAGTATTAGCTGCCATCAACTCAAGTAAATCTGACAGGATGCACTTGCCCGCACCCTTGCAAATTTGCTGAGGCACAAGATAGTGTTATCCCCACTGCTCTGCCGATTCTTGACTATACTGACTTGAGAGAGAAGAAAACTCTGCTTTCAGAAATAACGGGTTCTTCATCATTAGAAATAACAGAAAAAGTACATACTTGTTATTTCTGAGATCTCATGGAGTATTGCATACATCCAAACAAAACTGCAGAATGCTTAAAAAGCCACAACTTCAAAACAGCCTAAAAAGCCATTAAAGTAAAACCTGCTATGGATAGTCTTTCTGACAAATTATAAGAACCACTCTGACAATGATGCTTGTGTTTTATAATCATCTTTGGTCCAGTTTCCACTGCTATCTAATGCACACTGACAATTACAATCAGATCTGTGCTATGAATGTAAATTGAATCAAATAAAGTAGCTTAATGTCAACAGTTTTCCTAACTTAAGTGGATTTAAAGAATAAAGGCATTCAAAGCACAAGGGATAGAAACTATCTGTAATGACTTCCCTCACACTTTTTGCTTATTTTCAGAACTTCCTCATCACTAGAATACAACATCTCCATACAGACTCAGCAGTGTGACCTTTATTTCCCAAAAGATGTAAACAAGTAATCTCTAATTTTAATTCTTATCAGCTCTTCTTGAGTTATAATAATGATTTATAAGAAAACCACATTTTGTATTTCTCAGCTATTCAATCCCGAAACCAAGATGCTTCTAGATCAAAAAAGTTCAATTTCTAAATAAAAATCCAATTGAGTATTTTGGCCTGTATCTTACAAAACAGGTAAAAACTGTAATTACAAGAAAAGAAAGATAGAAAGGGAACAAAAAGTGGCAAGAATATCTGACAAAAAACCCTATTAAAAACTTAAGCCAAGTTTCTACAACATTGCCCAATACATTCCTCAGTGGCATCTTCTGATGGTCCGTCTACCCCTGCCCCACATCCTTAGTAACTACAGTGAAGCGCTGGAGAACGAGACGTGCACATCACTTTGGGATGGACAAACAATTACTCATTCCAAGGTTTCCGATGAAGGAGGACCAAAACCCTGTTCATTATTCCGAGATACTGGAGCCATGTCAAGAACACCTGCTGGATACTGGTAGTCCAGGAACCAAATTTTTAGATTGTGTATCAGAGAGATCTGCTGTCAGAAATGCAACTTGCCTTGTGAAGCATACAATGTACAGAAGAGTCAAGGACACTCATGGGTCAACATCTCATTAAGGTGTTTATACTGAAAATATATTTATATAAAAAAATTTTTGCACTGGATCACTCACTGGTTTGAGGATGTTTCAGATCCACAATAATTTCCTCAGTGCACCTTTGAGAAAGTTGCCTCCGAATAAAAAGAAACCTCTACGCACTTCAAAAATAGTATTCTTTGAACACAGCCCTTGAGACTTGCCTTGAAATGCAAGCAGGTTGTTTTGAACTATAAATTGGAAACCACATGTCTTGGTTTCGGCTGGAATAGGGTTAATTTTCTTCCTAGTAGCTGGTACAGTGCTGTGTTTCAGATTTAGCATGAGAATAATGCGATAACACACTGATGTTTCAGTTGTTGCTAAGTAGTGTTTACACTAGTCAAGGACTTTTCAGCTTCTCATGCCCTGCCAGCGAGAAGCTGGGAGGGGGCACAGCCAGGACAGCTGACCCAAACTGGCCAAAGGGACATTCCATACCATGTGCCGTCATGCTCAGTACATAAACTGGGGGAAAGCTGGCTGGGGGGCGGGGGGCGCTGCTCAGGGAGTGGCTGGGCATCGGTCGGCGGGTGGTGAGCAATTGCATTGTGCATCACTTGCTTTGTATATTCTATTATTAGTAGTACTACTACTACTACTATTTTGTTTTATTTTTTTTCTCCTTTGTCCCCTTTCTTCCCCCCCCCCCCCCCCCGGGGGGGGGGGGGGGGGGGGGGGAGAGTGAGTGAGCAGCTGTGTGGGGCTCAGTTGCTGGCTGGGGTTAAACCACAACACCACAGCAGCTTAAGGGAGTTCTCTACAGAACTGGAAGGATTTTCTATAGTTTCTTTTTTTTTTTTTTTTTAAATGACTACAGTTGGAAGACGTAGGTGAATATCTATTAGTTATCTGTGCACTGAATTACTTTTGAGTTACAACTAGAACATGCCCTTATGCTTTTGTACTGTGTAAATATCAAGCATAGCCATGAGACAGGCTAAAACCCAAAGCTTTTTAGAGAATTCACAAAAGGCCAAATTTTCCAAATCTGATCTCTCTATTTATTCCAGGACTGAAAGCCACTGTTTTGATCATTTAGACACATAAATATCTTCACATGAGAAAGCTATAAAGCCCAAATAACACAAAATTGTTAAGCCACAGTAAATATAATTTGTCCATGATATCTGAAGTATTTATACTAAGCATCAAACTAGGCTGGAAGAACTGCGCACACAGGAAAGAAGAGGAGGCGTCAGTAACAATCCATCAGTGGATGTACGAGCAAGGTGAGCAGTGCTTCCTTTAATCCCACACTAGACACTGTGAGGTTCTTAAATACAGAGCATTTTTCTTTGTTAACCAATTTACTTTGGTAACATCGTTTATTTTCCATGGGCAACTAGATGCTTTAAGGTTTAGTTTATCTAATCTTATTTTCATTTAGTTCACAAAGCAACATGGCAGTATGGCAAAACACGTCTGAGGTTGCTTTATTACAAAAAAAGTCAGTACTTCACTATGAAAGAGTAAAGAAGGGGAGCAGAGAAGAGTAGGAGAAATAATTCAGTTTACTATTAATGAACAAATGGTGGATTACAAACTTGCACCAGAACAAGAAAATTAGCACTATGAGCAGATGAGCAAAGATTTCTTCTACACCTTGGAGACAGTATCATTAAAGATTTACAAAAGCAATGTTATTATTTAAGTGGTCTACATGACTGGAAATTGTTTAGAACAGAACTTACTGCTCCATGAACAACAGGAAACAAAACCACTTCTATGCATTGACTTCTTAAACCTAACTGTTTACGCTACTTCTAACGAAAATTTTAGAGATTCAAACCATTGGCTGGGTTATTTTGCATGCTCACGGAGTAGAGCTGCTGAAGCTTACTATCATCCAGAAATACTGAAAGTAGCTATACTTCAAAGCATCTCTATTTAAAATTGTCCTAATTTGTATCATGCACAAGCAGAAATAATGTGTTACTTTTTAAAAAATTTTGATCCTTCTGAATTCCAACATCTAGATTCTGTTCTCATTTTTGGTGTGTTTTCTTTAACTAAGTTATTTTTATTTATATGCAGCAAACTCTAGGTAACAATAGATCCTTAGAAGAGAAAAATATTA
>NW_008824401.1:3260348-3313155 GCF_000699105.1 Pygoscelis adeliae | reverse complement strand
TGTAACTTTAGCAAGCAGGTATGACACACAAAACTGGCAGCATATTAATGTAGCTACAATGCAGAATATCTATTATGAAATAAGGAAAAGCTTTGCAGAAGCAGCATAGAAGTGATTGGTCTCACCTTTGTAATCAAAAATTCATGTTGGTATTTCTAAATGCGCTATTTCTCTGTACTAAAATGGATGACAAGCCAGAGCTTAGGGCAGGAACAGAGAGCAAGATTAGCCCAAAATGCAGACATATTTTAAGAATACAGAACGACACAGATCAGAAGGAATGCCATTCGTTCAGGAAACAAAGCCGAGCAAGGCAAAGCCATTTCACCAGCCATTAATGCTACCTGGAAACCAGACACATTAAACAGAAAGTCCAAAAATAATACAAAACTCGGCACTGTCACATATGTCATATATGATTTGCAATGATTGAAAGTAAATTGATAATCTCAGTTCAAGAACAGAGTTTAGGTGAGGGGTAATTAGCATTTTAATTGCATAATTGGGAATTGTAAGTTACCTGTCTTATGTAAAGAATAACTGAAGATCTCATACAACATTAGCCGGTATTTCACCTTTTTGGCTAAACTACACGGGTTGGTGAATTTAGAGAATCTGGAATTGCATTCTCCTCACACACACATATTTTCTTTTTGTTTTTTAATTTCATGGCTATCCTTTTATTAGCACCGTTAACTATTCGACATGAAGCAAGTCTTGCCCCATCATTTTGCAAACCTAACATTTTTGAATAATTTTTGGGACAGAGAACACAGACACAACATGACTCTACGATACCGCAGTAGTTTAAGAATGCCTGTGGAATTATCTCCTCTTCTCCCTACCAGACAAACTGACATAAATTTCTTCTAACAGCTCTGTTTGAGTTTAAATCAATTTTTTTCCCCAGTATGAGGAAAGGGCAAGACAGATGCAGTTTTAAAGAAGTGCATATACCCACTCTCACTTGATTTGTCTTTCATCTAATTCTACTCTGGTGCAACATTTCTCTACCTCACTCTGAAAATCCATCAAATTATGCATTTTCACAGAAGTTCAGCTAACCCATTTCATTACAAACATTCAAATGCAAACAATGATTATGTAAGCCTATAACCTCATATTCAGCTGCTGCTTTTCCAGAAGCTTGGCAAGACAACTGAACAGGTACCCTAAAGATAGGACAGTTACTAGAGTGCTCTGTAAATACACCTTTTCAATAAGTCAATCTTTAAATTAACACTCAAGAAGCCTTTTAAGAAAGTCTTCAAATATGGTTGTCAAATTACTATTTTCCTGAAACTCTTTTAACTCTACTTGAAAAATTCACCTATCATTTGTCAGAATTGTTTGATTCATCTGCATAAAAACCAGTTGACTTATGGATTCAAATATTATGACTATTGAACTACTGAAATCTTTACAGTTACTGTTTCATAGCAATTAAGCTGATTAAGATATTCATAGTACAAACCTGCAAAGATTGTAATGTTAATTCTGACAAATTTGCAAGTCAAGGTCTGCCTCACTTTCTGTTTTTTTCATGTGCAGAAGCTCAACCTGCAGTAAGCGTGTGCTCTGTCAGCAGAGGAACATGCCTCTTCCAGAGGTGCTAAGTCTGCCAAGGTGCCGTTACAGAGAATACAAATAAGGTTTACCCAAAGGATTGCATCAGAGCTCCAGTAAGTCAAAGAACCACCATTAAGTAACTGACAGAAAAAGCATAAATAGTACAAGAGATTGCCATCACTGAGACTCCAGCTATGATTGCAAGTAATGAAATTGAATTGATTTGAATAACCATCCCTGCAGCTGAGAGAGGTAACAGACCCTGTGTGCAATTCTGGAGTCTACTGCGACAGCAAGTAAACCAGTCAGTCTTCAGCTGCCCTCCAGCCGGGTGGTTCAACCACCCTGTGTTCAGGGAGGACACAGCTGCAGAGCATGCGTTTTAAGGTGGGAACTTGTCCTTCTACACTGTGGTAACACCACCTTCTGTACGTTGCTTCATGCTCCTGCCTGCCTGTGAGTCTGGTACTCCCCATCTGTTGCATTTAGGTAGCTAACACAGCAGTGGGATCTCTTCATGCACTGCTCCTGTACAGCAATGCAGAAGCTATAAAACCTTGAATCCAGGATTTATTTTCATCCATTTTCTATAGCAGAAGGATTTTTAAATGAGTTTTCAATCTTCACCAAATACATAAATGGAAAACAGATCCCACTGCCATAGTATAATGCAACGATCATTACAAATGGTATCCGTTTCATTTCTTCACCAATTCTAAAGTCCACTTGGAGTCACGTCCCATTAGTAACAAGGCAGAACTAAGTTCTGCACTGGTCTGAATTTCGTACTTAATCTAATATTACAGAAAGAGATGGCATGAATTTTTCTTACACTCGTTGCTCCATTTCCAGCTCTAATAATTCTAGATCTCAACTGGCATATTTTAAATTAAATTTTTTGTAGTTTAAACCTATTTATCAACAGCTAATTAATGAGGTCTAAATCCTTTGATGACAGAATGATTAAACTGCGTTTTAACTAATCCGTCTTTAATTAAAATGCTGCCAGCAAACCATTTCTGGATGTGTAAAAAGGACACATTTATAGATGCTCACTCTTTAACTATGCATTATGTAAAGCCAATAATTATAAGAACTCATGATTTCAATTATATTTTAATTACTGTTACATATAAAACATGCTTTAATAGATGTAATGCAATACATTTTCTTTCTTTACTACCCACTAATCATTCCTATTGGGGTGACAACCAAATAAAAGGAAGTTTAATATATGCGCTAGTACAGGAATCTTGTTTTAGCTTTGAGCCAATTCTCTCTCTCTGTCTTCTTTGCAGCAGAAAGGTACTTAATTATCTCCAAACCTTAAACACAAATGAATCCCTATAAATCCCTGTTAAAACTCTAAAAGGAGATTAGTGGTAACTGACCATAATAAAGAGAAATGCTTCATCCTTATTATTAAACTTCTATGTCTTTGAACTTCTTCAACTCGAAACACAAGGCTACTAAAAACCTGCTAGTTAAGGAAAAACTGTAAGGTGACACCTGTACAGGTTCATAAGTCAAGAGAGGCTTTAATTATTGCAGAAGCCATCAATTTTCATTTATTTAGGGTACCCCTTTGCCTGTCTAGGAGGGGAAGGTGGTAGATGAACATAATGTGATGACTGCAGCCAACTCCCCATTATCTGCATTAATGGGAGGCTGAGACTTATAAATATGAAAGTGATGGAAGTTTAACTGTTCTTTACTATGGCTAAGTCAGTTTTTAATGCAAATATGGAACAAATTATTTCTTTCTGAATCACAGAGAGTACAGATAGCTGGTCGGGAACACTCAATATCCTGTAGCAATTCAACCTTTAAAATTCCATGTTACTACAATAGATTTTTTTTTTGCTGAGACAACCTAAAATGTGATAAATTACAGTTATTAAACATGTTTCTAAACTCTGCATGTTCCAAGCAGTTGTATAACACAGAAAATTCAGTCTTAGGGTTTCGCTGCTTTCAGTGATCTGAATCTGGCATGAGGAAACTAATAAGCATACGATAGAAGGCTGCTTAATTTACCCATCAAATTGTACTTTACAAATATTCAAAAAGATGTATTATTTTATTTCTACTGACTCAGATATGTGAAATTTAATATTCATAAGCCAATTTCTACTGTTTGGATAGATTAATGAAATTGCTGATATTTTAGTTTATTTCAAGTTTTCTCTAAAAAATATTTAGCATTTAACAAACTCTGACAGTAAGATGCTTTCACATCATAGGCACCTATGATGAAGTCACTGAACATAAGGATATTCAAATATCCACACAAGAAGACTTAAGCTGCTGCATAGTTTGATTGATATAAATCCTCTCCTCTCCTTTCCCTTTTTGTCTATTCCTGCTTGTAGCGCAAACACTTGGGGGAAGGGAATATATTTTACTACCTTATAAAGTGCGCTGCCCATTTATATTCTGATTAAATAACAAGAACAACAGCCTATTATGAAGAGTATACGAATTGTATCTCCTCAAAAGAGAGCATATCTGGAAAGGTCATTCTGAATATTTAAGTAGTCATACTTAACAGATGTCAAGAATAAATGCTGATGTGGCAACATGCTTTATCAAGGTTTATCGAGAACACTCCTTTACTTTTTAAAAGATTACAGTAGATCTACCTTGAAAAAAACCCAAACCTCTTAAATTTATTACATATGGCATCCAATTGCTGTTCCACCATGTCAGGAGTCTTGTAGTGCCAACATAAGTGACAAGCAGACAAATGAGACTGTACCTCCTCACATCACCTGTCCTCTCAACCCAGTTACTGTTTTTTCTGCCTCTTATGGTGCCTCCCAGTATGAGGCCAAGGACAAATATGTTTAAGGACTGCATGTACAGTAATATTAAATGAGAAGAAATATTCAAGAAGAAGAAGTATTTTAGCTGTTAGAAGCGCTGGGGAAGGACAGTAATAAGGCCAATACCAGAAATAACATTATGATAGAAGCTAATCAGGTATGTATGGATGAAAGCAACAGTTTGTCTTACCTTCAATTTAATTTCCTGATGTATTTAAATGCTAACTGTAGTAACTGCTTTTGTTTTAAGATGGCACTTTGGCCAGTAAGTGTTATGATTTCCTCCTCTGTCTACAGAGACTTTCTACCAAAGCAAGGACACAGCATGCAAATGCTAGCTGCCTACCTGCTTTCACGCTGAGCCAGTCTAGTACACCAGAGTAATGCAGGAAGAGAGAGGTGACTAACATTTTCTTGGGGGGGGGATACTTTTTTGGAGGAGCTCGTGCCAGACAATTTTACTTCCCAGAAGGCAGAACTCTGCAACCCCGCCTGGATCTCCCACGCGCTTTCTGGAGTAAAGCAGCGCATTGCTGCTTCCCTAGCAGAGAACATGCAACTAAATATAAAAAACTGGTTAAGTACGTCAAAATCATCTAGTTAACTCCAGAACACGATCCAAACTTTTCTTAAAATTGCATTTTCCCTACCCCCAGAAGCGTATAGTAAGATGGTGTGTTTGGCTGGGTCTGCACCCAGATACTCTATCGTCAAAAGAAAAGAAAAGTTTTTCTGGCTTGTGCAGATAAATGACAGATCAGAGATGTCCTTCTCTAATCTTTCTGACCATGTTTCAAGGGTCCTGGTCATATAAAATGAGTGAATAGCTGCCCAGAGGACTACACCATTTACCACAAATTACTTCTTTATGGAAGAATCAATTTTATAGTCTCCTGAATTTCAAACACTTGCCTCTTCAATCCAGTGGAATTACTCTTTTGAGAGCCAAGCCCGAGATAGATAACTCCAAGGATCTACTCTTGGGGCTATGAACTATCTGTTATAAAAATCTAGAGAGGACTTATAAGTCTTTGAAAAAGACTCCGAGTAAAGAAAACATGTATCAACACTTTAACATTATATGGCTAAAAGTGTCCAGATTAATCTGTTGAGTCTCCAACAATCTTCTGTCCCAACAGACCAGAAAGCTAAATTCAAGTCAATCTAACACAACAGAACCAGAAAGCGTTTTCAAGAGACAGAAAAGGCTACACTTCCCTGCATGCTATCCTGGAAACTCCCAACATGCATGGTTTTCTGCTCATGCGGGGAGAATTTTGCAAAGCTGAACTCATAAGAATAAAGCTTTAAAAACATATTAACTAATTTCAACTCCTAAGAAGGCAATATGCAACTTTTAAAACAAATACCATTGTTAAGACATGGGGAACAAAATTAAATGCGTTCAGCAGAGATGATTCCAAGCTCTCAAGCTCTTGTAGTCTCAAGAAGAAATCTGTAACACTGATTGTGGTTCCCTCAGTCCACACCGCAGAGTACAAATTATCATTCAGGTGAAAGCGAAGGGAAAGTACACCCTCAACAGAACTTTCAACAATTCGAGCTGTCACGCAATGCTTGACAAATCCACTTGCCTGCTCATAAATGACACGCAGAAAATTGCCCAGCTCAGTGCTCATCAATTTCTGCAGATCTACTGCTTTTATTAGAAAGAATTAAAACCATAAGGATTAGAAAGATGACATCAACCAACTATAAATAAGCCTAACATTTCACTGTATGCCTAAAACTCTGAGGATGTTTTGGTTACTCCACTCCTGGCATTGCAGAGCCTCCACTAGCAACAAATAAACCAAGAATTCCAGTAGTTGGCCAACAGTATAATTTTTAGATCTGTCAAAAAAAATGAAAGAAAAAGTTTTGTCCTGATGCTGTACGTATACTTAGGGCTTGAAACTGCTCATGCCAAGATGTGAAACTGCATAGCAAAGCCGTATCTGTCAGGAGGGACAGTCATGTTCTTGCACCAAAATGGCATCACCTATTCTCTCTATATAGAAGATGTTACCCACCAACCATGGCTCCTTGTCCCTACAGGAAGATGAAGGAAAACTGGGCAACATGCAGAGGCAGTACTTGCAGGACAACAGCTCCCAGACTAACCCCACAAGGTCTTCTGCGCTTTCTGCTGATATAGACGAACAAGCAATCACGTCCCCAAAGACAGCAGAAAAAGATCTACATAGTCATACTGCCTTAAAGCATGTCCCAGAGTCTAATGCCACATCCAAGCAGCAGTGGATCAATCTATAGAAATTCTCAACGCTTATTTCTTGCCTTGCAAATCTCTGCAACAGGGATGTGAGTGGCTCCCAGAGACAGTCTAGGATGCCTACAAGCCACAGACACTAGTTCTGCCAGGAATATAAAAAGTGTTTTAAATACTTCTTGATTCAGCTGGCAATTATCTTTTCACTAGTATACTGTACCTTTCGTCTCCCTCTGGAGGTGCCTACACACAGAATAGGTAAACCTCTTTCACTGGATTCAGTAAGCTTATGAGATATAAACAGAAATACGGGCTTTATTTGCCATTCCTCACTGACAAAGCGAGTATCACATGAGGTCAGTGCTGAAACCCCATAAGCAGGCTATAAAAGCAGCAGTCTTCACAAACACAAGGCAAAAAGATCTGGCTCATGCCCTGAGTACCAAGTGCCAGACAGAGGACCAAGACCAGGGGGGATGTTAGAAGACCAGGACACGTTGTTCAAGACCATGGCACATCAGGGAGCAGTGAGGGCTGCTGAATTCTCTGAGTTCAGGGTAAAGTTTAGGAAACATTGACCACTGGTTTGCTCAGACACGTGTTTTTACACTTAACTCGCCTAAGTCCTTACTTAGAAAAGTCTTTGCCAAAATAAGCTGGTTTTCCATTTAAAAAGTGCTGATTTTGTAAACAGGTAGAATTCACCATTTCCCTTGTTTATGGTTTATATCTTACCTATGTACCTCAGTTTCTATTCAAGTTTGTCTGGCTTCACCATACAGCTACTAAACATGTGGGGGCTTTTTGTTTAAGCACCCCAACAGTACCTGTACACTCTTTTAAAGAATTGCCTGTATTTACCCAAATGACTATTCTTGGATAATTCAGTGTGTAGGCACTCTTATTTCTCAAGGAAAATGTGTTCCTTGCCATCACTTTCAAAATGGAGCTGACATTAGAAGACATTAGCTGTGACTTCCTACACAGACATCAGACACAGAAGTACTAGAGAGAGATTTAAAAAACATTACCTTGGACTAGATTCATTCCCCCTGAGGTAATTAAGCCTTTGTTCTGATGTATATATAAAAATCTCATTAGCTGTTTCTGAGAGAGTTTCACTACACAGAGGACATGTTCAGTTGTTTGCAAACTCTCATGTCTAAATTATTTCCAGATCACAAGCCCAGTATTCTCTAGCTTTCATCTAAATTCTTTCTTCTTAAACTTATGGCCTCTCTCATCTATATTAAAAAAAAATTATATTAATAAGCTCAGCTGATCAAATGATCCAGATCTTACTGCTCAACCTTCTCATCATTTTGATGACCTACTAACTCTCAAAGGTCTACATCTATATGATTTATTGGGATCTAGAAACTACTTCTGAGAAGTCAAATACCATCAAATTTAATATCAACTCCTTTGTAACCCCACTTGTGAAAAAAGAACAAGTGTTAGAAGACAACTCGTTCCTGACAACTACTTCTGTCAGCCAGGTTTTAATCCATTTAATGTGTACCTTATTAATATTGTATACAACTAATCAGAATGTTGTGTGATAATAAGTCAAATGCATTACTGAAGGCTAAGTATATTACAGCCATGGAGTTAACTTTATCAACTAAATGTAATCTAATTTAAAAAATTAAATCCAGGTTTCTTTAATAAGATGTCCTTCATAACACCACATTAACTCTAATTAATTAAATACTTGTCCTCCACTACTGGAACCTCGTATCAGCACTGTCATAGCTGCCAAATAAGCTTCCCTCATCAGGAATTCAACCTGGCATCTCCCATAACCCCAGTCTGCACCTATGGGTTGTTCCCTTTCCTCCTGCCCCAAGTGTAAATCAGAACCACATGATCTGCTAAAATCTAACCCACTTTTTAAATCTTCTATATTGCATACATATATCGATATTAAAATAGTTAGGAAACAGTAACAGCAAACAAAGATCATTCATTTGCTCACAAAATGAATGTGTGCAGTTTCTCACTTTTAATACTACATCCACGAGAAGAAATGGAAGTGTTAAATGAGATCTGTCTATACCATGGATTCATTTAATAAAGTTAATAATGAAATTATTTTTATATTCAGAAGCATAAATGTGATTTATTAAAGCAACTGATAGCCAAAAAGCTAATTTTAATTCTTCACTTTTCAAGTATATTTTAAACTGTATTTTTTAAAGGACTACTTATTTAACTACAGATGTCAGTTGGCTGGTAATTCCACCAAACGAATTACTTTTCCCCTTCATTCTTGAGTTGTTACTTTTATTTGTCCCCAAGTATTCAGCAGAAACCAGTTACATCAATAAAAAAATGTCAATTTTTATCTGCCTCATGAGATGCAACAGCTCCAGATAGATTTTCAGAAGACAGGGTGACTAGAACAGCTATTATTAACAGCCATTAGACAGAGTGGCAGGACCAGAAGACAGCTCCCTAGATTTAGGCCAGATTAAGTGGATACTGTACGCAGACAGACCTTCAAGCACTGTAAATAACTTTAAAGCTCTACATTGTGGTTGAACTCTCTCTGCTGCCAGAATTGGTTAGGTCACATCACATGAGATGGTTTACAGCAAACTGACAAGCACTTTGCTAAACGGCAAACTGTATATGGCTTATCATAATAAATTAAAATTACTTAATACAGGTACTTCAGCAAAGGACTACAAGAATGAGTGAGGTAAAGGAGATTGTTTGACATAGAACTAATCAGAAAATCACCATAGGAAAGGAGAAAATACAGCAGCTTTGCTAGAGATATCTCTGGCTTTTAAATAACATTTTCTGCTTCTCCCCTGTGCTATCAGATCATTCTTTGGTTTTATGCCATCTGTACTTTAAATGGACTAGTCAAATAGAAGTAATTTTTAATTGGGCAGATGCCCAAGTTTCATGACAGATAAAGCATCTGGGTAAATACCCTGTTTTCATGAGCAAAAGATAGGACATCAGCATTATTCATATTAAGAAAGGAATCAAAGCAAACCTTTTCAATTAAGATGTTACGCGGCAGTTCCTGATTTTGTTTAACAAAATGCGTAGTGATCATGATAGCATTTATCTTTCCTTTTCCTTTCATACTTGTTTCATTTTGTTTCTGACACATTTGCCACCATCCATCTCAAAAAAAACCCCACACCCAAACAAAACCCCATAAAATATAGAGCAATATAAAACTGAAAAGGACTCCAAACCCAAATCAACCTAACCCAAAACAGCTATTGGAGAAGGGCTCAAGTGATCACAGAAATGCTGCCATCTCTTCTTTATCATTAACATGTTCGAAGTCCCCCTTATTGCTCTCTGAAGCTCCAGGTTTGTATTCTTTAGCACTGCAGCATTCATCATAGAACAAACAATGGGAAAATTAGTTTTACTCAAGTATTTCACGCTTTTATGCTAATTACCTCTATGAACTTCAAGAGAGACCACTTTATACAGCATTCTCCTAGTGCTAGAATCCTGCTCGGGACAAGAGGCAGGAGTGGTTCTTCCTGAGGACCTGCCTTTGCCTCTGAGCTGCCCCTTGCTCACTCCACCAAATTGGTGACCTGCGTGGTGAACCTACACTGCTGCTCACCGGTTTCTTTAACGTGGTACTAGGGAAGAGGACAGCAAGCAGATTGCACAAACTTCTGCAATTCCTTTTCAACAGGAGCATCTCTTTATACCCCTCCTGGATTATTAGTAAGGCTTTTAAATCAAGACTAGCTGAGAAGATACAAGGTCATTTCAGAAAGCATCTAAATATCTTGGAAATTTAAGCCCACACCCCCAAAATACTAAAGCACTGATTCATACTCTATCCAAAAAGATACAGTTGACTTTAAAAATCCAGCCTTTAAAAGCTTAAATTCTACTGAAAAGGCACTATGGAAGTGGGACTACAGCACTTTTCAAAATTGAAACCAAGGTCTTTCTTTACATTAGCAGCAGCTCCTTTGATAATCTAAGTTGAAAGGAATCCAATATATTTTTCGCTCTCTAGCCTTACTTTTAATTTCCTGTTAACTTGGATAACGAAAACAGATTAATCCATTTCACTTGTAGCTTCTTGTGCACCAGATGAGCTCACCAGCGCCCCACACTGCCTAGGCCTGCCTTTGGGAAAGCACAGCTCCTCCAGGCTTCTCCAGGCAAATGAATTGAATTATTTCTACCAGTCTTCATTAGAAAAATGGGAAAGGAGAGGTTTAAGGATAACATTTAACAATTGTGGTGATTCTGTGGGAAGAACACAGATTTTTAATTTCTCTTTTTGAATTTTTAATGATTGCAACTGAAAACGGACACCTTTGTTAAAATGCACACAATATGGAAATAAACTGCAGTTCTCCAAACTATTTTGTTTACTTTTCTACAAAATAATCAATGCAATAAAAGCTCTTTGAATTGCTACAAGTCACCTTTTCCAAGTGTACAATGATTCAGATTTTCATCTTCTTGATCACAGCTAGTCAAAACACGACCAAGAAGGACAAAGCCTAAATTTGCTGCACCCGCAGCTTAAAATGCACCCGCAGCTTAAAAAAAAAAAAAAAAAAAAAAAAAAAAAAAAAAAAAAAAAAAAAAAAAAAAAAAAAAAAAAAAAAAAAAAAAAAAAAAAAAAAAAAAAAAAAAAAAGGGGTATTTTTTCTTTGTACTACTATTTCTATAACTCATTTTATCATGTTTCCCTTGAGTGAGTTTCCTACATAGTCTTGCAAAACTCCTTTACAAATACTCCAAGGTTTTTGGGGAAAATAAAAAAGTTTCACCTATTTATTCCAGCTGCTTTCAGTACTTGCAGCAATTACCGCACTAGGGTGAACTGCAATTTAGAGACTACACAGACTCATGTTCCCACTCCATAATTTACCAGCAGTTCAATTTTGTTCTCCTTATATTCACTAACCGTGTTAAGAATCTTTAAAAACAAGTCTACCGCTCCTTTAATTAGTAATTTCCTGAGTTGCATTCTGCATTTATTTCACCTCGTAATGACCAACAACAACAACAAAAAACTTGTAATAAAAGCAAATCTGATTAACTTAACAGAAAACTGGAATTCGACCTTAATATACCAAACAAGCATAACTGCAGAAGCTGTATATTGCATTTGAAAGGGAAGTGGGCCTTATGGGTGGCTTTTGGAGCACATTTGAGTATTATCACAGAGGAGCAAGAGAACCAGCTGAGGTTGGCCATTTACTGTTATAGGTACCATAGTGAGAATTGGAGCTTCTGCTCTGTCTCCACAGAGAAGAGAAATAATGAAAGGAAAAACATAAGGTAGTCAAAGAGACTTGTTTAGCACCTCCTGGCAGAGCTCAGTATGGAAACACATTTTTAACTTCTAGTCCAAGCCTTAGCCCCTGGAAATGCTGATCCTTGTCCCAGCTGGTCGAGTTGGCAGTGTCTCAGCTAGCGGCTTTCTTGACTTCTGTTATTAGATGAGCATTTATTATAATTCTAGTTTTCTGTTCTCATATGACAGCTGTTGTGCAGGGCAAGTTCATCTACCCCCATTAATGAATTACCTGTATTAGTAGTATTAAAAAGACAAATATTTTCATACCACAGGATGTACAGGGGGAAAAGCTTTCATAAGGCTATGCATTGTCACACTGGCACTTACTGATGCTTTGATGCACTTGCACCCAGACAACAGCAATCCTTAGCCTCAGAGAAAATCATACATTTAGCCCAATATGTAATTAATTTACTAAGGATTCTCAAGTGCAATAAATCCTTAAATAGGGAATACCACTAGACTTCACAAAAAATTAATCTGATACAGTTCCCTGGTTGGAAAAAGATAAAGCATACATATTCTACAAACTACCTATTTTTATTCAGAATAAAGATAATTATGTAAGCCATATACAGCTTTCGAGTTTACTACCTACAACTACCAAACTATTGCTCCTCTTCGAATCTTCTTTGAATAAAAAGGAGGAATAAACAAACAAAAAAGCAAACAAATAACATCTTACCAACCTGACAAAATCCTAGTGGCTTCTCACACTCTCAGAAGTAAAATGCTATCCTTTTGCTTTCCATTTCCCACTCTCCTTTCCTAAAAACCCTGTTAACATGAAGAATCTGGTTTTGTTTTTACAACTTCTTGATTTACTCTACATTGAACTTTCTCAATAACTAACTCAATAACAATGAGTTCATGTAAAATTTGTCTGTGTAGATTCTTTGTTGGCTAAAGATCATGTCTATAGTTTCTTGTACTTGCTATTAGGTTTAGTAGCCTTAGAAGCATTCCTTTTCACTAATCCCTTTGGACTTCTGTATCTTTCAATAAAGTCTCTTCGTAATCCTACATTCTGACTTAGAGCAGCATTTGCTTTCTCTAATCACTCTGAAAATCAAGACCTTTGAATGCGATTATAGATTTATTTTTTTTATATTGCCTAGACTTCTGTGACAAGACATCAGAACTACACACCAAATCCCCACTAAATCTTTGTGTGCTGCTGAGGCATTTTCCTGCAATATACCCTTTCCCACTTGTATCTAGTTATACTGAAATCTGGGGTGTGCTGCTCGGTTCTTCTCATTTCAGTAGTCCTCACCACTGTGCTGCAAGAAACAACCCAGTGTTCACAGGCTGTATATGGCACACAAACATTTTTTGCAGACCACGGACGTGTGTAAGAAACGCTCGGGTAGGAGTCAAGTATCGTGGCAAAGGCCAGACTCACTGGCATTTTCCGTCTTACCTCTGCACATATGGATGTTTAAGAGTTTGTTTAACAGTCCTCTGCCAGCCTCTTGCATGTACATCAGGAGGGATAAATGGGGGAATAATGGGTCTTGCCAAGAAAAATTTGGCAAAGTTCACGTCTTCTCTCCCCAAAACTGTGACTGTAGGATTAGTACTGCAATATCTTCAGAAGCTGCTAATAACCCTACAGGGCACTGCTGCTCCAACAGCCTTTTGAGGCAGACGCATTTCATACCTGTAACGATGACTCCTGAAGCTGCTAAAGCCTCTAAGACATTGCGCTCCATCAGGGCTTATTTAAAGCAATTTTAAATATTATATATAGAGAGAGGGGGGGGGGAGTGTGTGTGCGCGTACACTCCCTATAAACTGAAATACATACAAATAATATTTTAAACACACATAGAACCTGGCTAGAGTACTTGAATTCCATTCTTCTTTCACCCACGCAGCCTGTTTCATTATATCACACCTTTCAGACTTCCCATGATGAGTATTTCTAATAAGTTCACCAGCAATGAAAATGCGTTTTGGAGGCTAACTAGTGCTATTTAAAAAATAACAGTATTCCTTTTGGTCTCTTTCCACCCAAGTGGTATAAACCCTCATTAACAAAGGTTTTGACAGCCCATGTATCTGCGGAAAGCCCTCCTGAATCTTTCTGCACTTTGCAATATTGAACAGAGCAAGCTCCATGCCAAGTATCCAGATCTTGAAAACACTGATAACTTCATTTCTTTCAGAATTTAACCATTCAAAAATCACTGTTTTTCAGCTCTTAAGAGGTCTTAAATTCTCCCTGCAATAACAGATTGTCTTTACTTTACGCTTTTAGAAAGACAAAATGTTGAATGAGAACACACAAAAGATCAGGCTGATAACAAGCAAAATTTCTACGTAATTTCTACGCTAATCACAATTTTTTTCAGCTTCTTTACTTCATAAATCATTTTTTTACCAAACTCCTTTTACCATAATTTTTCTGAACTATCCTCTCACAGGTTCATTATATTATATGTAATATAATAATCTGTCCACAAGTTTTCTATGAAACATATATCCCATATATCCCAAATAGTGGGACAGATACTGTGAGACATCTTTTCTTGTTTTAGTACATTGCATGTGGCTGAAGAGTGACTAAAAAAGAATGAAAAGATACAAGTGAAGAGGGAGGGAAGGAGGAGGAAATAAGGATGCTTGCAGACTTGCTCTCTGGTGCAATTTAAATAGCAAAAAGGGAAAGAAGAGTAAGAAAATTAAAAAGAATAAATACCAATTAGGCTGGTTCTTCTGAAATAGCATGTCTCCACACACTTTTCAGAAATGGCTGCCAGCCAAGTACTTTAAGCAATTTCAAAGAAACAAGATATGAAAACAGAGATGTTAAAAATTAAGCTGGAAATTTGAACAGATGTCTAATGCCATTCTAAGTCTGGAAAGCAAGAGAAGCTATAGTTTCAGCCATGATTCTTCGCTGATACATGTGTAGGGGAGCCTCACCAGAGCTCTGCTCTCTGCTTCAAACTCCATGTCAGCAGCTGGAAACACAATCACAACTGGTACAGAATTTCCATGTTACCTTTTGTATACATCCTGTTCAGAAAAAAAGCAGCATGTGGCATGCACGTAAAAAGCCTTATTTTGAATTTTGAGCAACATATATTCAGTCCAGTGTGCGATATGATTTAACACATATTTTTAGAGGAATATCTTGCAAGACAACAATTTGAAGTATTTGTTCAAGGAAATGTCATTCCTATCAACAGTCCTATTCTTTGGACAGTCACATTAGACAACACTTTCAGAGCAACAGGTAGCATGAAAGTTTCAAGGCCAACGTTTTTCGTTGAGTCTTTTGCAGAAGATCAAGTCTGTATCGGAAAAAACACAGCTTTTTTTTTTTCCCCTCCCAATTCTTAGCAGCTTTCGTTTTTTTATTATTCCTTAAAAATGTTCCTCAGCACAGATTGAAAGCTTATGTTGTTCACACTCAGACCAGCATTACCATGCAGGGTTTAGAAGTATATCTCAGACAGGCATACTTCTAGGGAGTTTAACAGATACTTTGTTGTAACAATACAAATCAGCAAGACTAGTGGCTTTAAAAAAGTATTCTTGTTAGCAGTATGCTGTGTGAACATTACTTTTATCAAAACCATGTGCCAACTCACCCTACAAATAAATTGCAAGCTCATAAAATTGTCAAAATTGTATCCCTTAGGAACAACAAAAGTTTGATTCACATGAGCTTTCTGCATTGTAAAATATTTCATATTTTGTTTCTCCTATGTAAAGCATAATAGGCTACATAATTTGATTTATACTTTGGGGATCTGGTACATCTATTAACTATGTAAAAGACAACACACCAAATATTTCACAGTTTACGCTCCAAGTTTCAAATATTCCTGATACTGAAATAATGAATGGGCGCAGGCAAGAAAGCATTGGGGGAAAAAACCAAAAACCCAACAACAAAAAAGAGTTGTCTGCTGACTATTGCCAGCCTAAATCATTATAGAGTAAAGCAGGAGCCAGACTGGGGAAACACGAAGAGCTGAGAGAATAAAAAAAAAATTAGCTTCCTAATGAAGTAGTAGCTTTCTAGTATTGGGGTGGGGAAACATTTTCATTCATGCCTATACCATCATTTACATTTAGATTAATATTCCTATGTGAACTGAGGAAAATTATTTTTAATAAAATATAATTGATTAATTTGAAATATGAAGAGGAAATAACACTAGATAGATTGTTACTATGAATGAAAACTTTACCTCAGTTTGCAAATTACTAATTTTGAAAATGAAGATCATATACGCAAGTTAATAGCCACTTTTCAAAAAAATTCCCCACAAATCCTTGTTAAAAGTCATATCAGAAGAGCCTGTCACATGCACTAAAACCCCCTGACATTATGTGCATGTTAATATAGAAACAATGACATTGACAGCACTCTGTGTACACGACAAGAGCTAAACCTGTAATTTTGAACAATTCTTTTCATTTTTCAGATGATGAAAATACAAGTTTTCTGGATTTTAATGGTAAATAAATTGTTCTGAATAGTGGCAACAACTGCTATAATACACATATTAAAACTTTAAGATCAGAAAGATCAGCTCTTCATTATGTCCAAGCTTTACTAATGTACCAAAAAAACCCCTGTGCATGTGAACAGTAAACCCCCAGGTCCCCAAACAATAGTATTGCTCCCCTGGCTATATAAATGACAAACTACATCCACAGTAGCGGTACACCCAAACTCTGTAACAGATTAGATTTAAAATTGAGCAATGCACCAAGGCAGCTATTAGTCTTTCAACTCAAGTGTCAACTTCAAACAAATTAACGACCAAGCAGTCTCAACCAAATGGTGTCTTGACAATTATAAACTGCATTTCTAAATCCAAATTCCAGCCCAATATTCCCGAGTAAGTTTTCTGAACTGTAGTGATTTACTTGAGTAAAAAAAAATACTGCCACATGTGGTTCTGAAATACTCTGCAAGCAATCACCTCCACTTCACCATCCAATTCTTTAATGAAAGCCATGTACTGGAGATGGAAGAAAAGGAGATCAGAGCAAGAATTTGATATACAAGACCTGAAAGTTCCATCACACATGCAACCCTTGTCAAATTCTGCCAACTACACCTGCCTACACATAATCTATAGCTAAGATGAAACTGAATATTCTCCAAGAACCGCATGATGTGAACTGTATCTCAGCTTGAACCTACAAAGGAATTAGCCAATAATTGAGATTTTTGCACACTATCATCCATTTTTGGCACACACTCTTGGAATTAGAAAAGACAAGTAAGCAGACAGTAACAACTAATTGTATGGCCCTTCCCTTTCCCTTAGAGGTTTATTTTTTTTCTCTTCAAAGCTTTATAGATTGATTGTAAAGCCATGTTGTAAATCAAAAGAAAGCCACTACTCATTACCTAGTTAGAATTTCCTGGGCTCTTACTGTGAAGCTATTTCTCTGCTGTTTGATCTCGAGGCCACCGGCAATGTCTACAAGCGCACTACCTATGATGGCAGCTGATACACATTTTTTCCCAGATCCCTTTTCAGCAGCTTGATAATTTCCACCTGCTTCCAGTTCTATAAGAGAACCACCAAGATGAATGATTCATGGATTCAAAATACTTGTTCAGGTTGAAAAAAAGAAAAATATATGTAAAACCAACTAGGAGTGACTCAGAGTTAAAGAAAATGGAGTGCATGGTCTACTGGCGTAGACCAGCATGCCCAGCTGTAATTGCCTACGCTCCATCTGAAAAATAAAGGAAGTAATGCTTTTTTTTTTTCTTTCAGAAAATGAAGATTTAAAACTACTGTTGCCACTGTAAAAGTTATCTCCCAGCAAGGAAAAATACAGAAGACATATGCTTTCTGCTCATCCCTATCAGCTTCTAGGCTTCTTCCTGATATATGAAAGATGGCATGGAAAGTTTCATTTTCTGTTTTTTTTTTAATCTCTGAAATACCAGGAAAGATCCAGCCTCTTCTTTCCAGTGTTGCTGGAGGGCACTGCTTGAACTTCTTTTCCAGTCCTTCAGCAGGCAACAGCACTCAGTACTTCACTCAGGTTCTTTCTAGATAAAAGCAAATACTTTAAGCCAAGTTTTCATCACTGCCAGCTTTGAGAAGCCTTCTGCCTCGTGTTTCAGTACAAGCAGTACACATAGCTACAAATGGCAGGTCCCCACCAGCCCCCCTGCCTGCCACTGCACAAGCCCTAGCAGCTGTGTTTAGGGCTGGCAGCAGCAGCGCTGGTTGAAAGCAAGAGAAGGTACCTGTAGGAGTTTGAGCATATACCTCTGGGGCCTGGGGACTTGCGTGGTGAGCGGCACTGGATGCTAGCAGAGGGCTAATCAGCAGGTGTGGAAGCAGTGAAGGAAGATGAATGGCACTTGGTAATGATCTGGCATTTATTTGGAGTGACAATAGTGACAGCTGTGATTTGCCAAGATTTGTAGCTGTAAGTTGGAAGCCTGGAGCCCCACACCCTGTTCAGGTGTTGAGGATCAATGCGAGGCCACCAGCAGACCATCAAGATGAACTTGGTGCAGAGGGCTGGCTGGCATAGAGGAGCAGGACCCCATACTTGAACTGGTCCCACTAGCACCCTACGCACTCCCCACTCAGCCCCACCAACCACGGCCAAGCAACCTGGCCCAGTACAAACCCATAATATGCAACCTTTCATAGAATCATAGTCATAGAATCATTAAGGTTGGAAAAGACCTCTAAGATCATTGAGTCCAACCGTCGATCCAACACCACCGTGCCCACTAAACCATGTCCCTAAGCGCCTCATCTACACATCTTTTAAATACTTCCAGGGATGGTGACTCAACCACTTCCCTGGGCAGCCTGTTCCAATGTTTAACCACTCTTTCAGTAAAGAAATTTTTCCTCATGTCCAATCTAAACCTCCCCTGGCGCAACTTGAGGCCTTTGTCTCACACATTCAGAAGTGAGGTGTTTTACTCAGAAGTAAAACACCTGAACAGTCTCCACCTACACATGCTTACACCCATTGATTTTTGCAAGATGTCTTTAAAGAATCAAAGCAGTGGCAAAGGGCACAACCCTACCCTTCCCCTCTGTGTCACCTCACCGAACAGGAGGGGAAAGTGGAGCAAGATAAAATGTAGAGACTGAACACTGAAGGAATGATTACACCTGACAAACAACAAAGTAATTTAGCTAAAAATAACACGCAGGGATCACTCCCGCAGATGTAGGTACAGCCAGAGTGCCTGTAGAGAAGCAGTACATTTTGTGTAGAGCAAGCGGGACAACCTACAGGAGGTTATGGAGCTCCACGTAAGAACCGGCCATCTCACCTGAGCTCCATAACATGGTACACAATCTCAGGGCAGTGCATTTCCCCATAATATTTTGGAATAAACTTTTGAACTGCTGAAAGGCCTCACAAAATCTTGTAAAATTATTTCTTCATACAACTATGCATGCTAAGCATAACTGAACCAAAACCTAACACACCCTTCCTGAAAAAAAAAAAAAATCTCAACAAATTTCACTGGAAGTTCAACACAATAGCTAAAAGATATCACTTGTGTCTGCCCACACAAATGAATCTGTATCCTTTAGCATGAGCAAAACAGAAAAGACTTATCCATTTTTTACTTGCAAGGTGCTCTCTATTTCTCAAAAACAGCAGCTCTTCACTTAACATTGCCTGAGACTATTTTGAGTATCGTCAATATTTTAAAGTTAGAAAAGCACCAAATGATGTAATAAATACAAATCACCAACTGAAAAAAAAAGTACAAATGAAGGGGACCCCTCCTGTCCTATGATTGGTATATTTAGGACCAATTTGTCTTTATGCCTCAGTGAAGTATTATGGTGAGTGAAAGGTGCTTCTAGCCATCTCAGACTTGAACTTCAGAGATAGGTAGCATAACATACCTCTTTGCATCTCATGACTACTTTCACTTTGCAAAAGCCTTTAAACACATGATGCAAGTTCTATCCATTTCATCACAGTTTTATCACAGTTAATGACCAAACCATGCCTAGCACTGAAGAAGATACATGAGAAAATAGAGGGAGGTGGGGGCAGGAAATCTGCTGCGTTTGGATCTATTTTAAGTAATAGACAAATATTATTTTAATTTCTGCTAGGAATAATGCACATGCTTTGATTGATAAGACTTAAACAAACAAACGCCAGAATTAAGGAAGTCAAAATGCACACATTGCATCTCTTCAAAAGGAAGCAGATTCCCCTGAAGGCAAGCATTGGCTCCTAGGATTTTACCCCAGATTCTACCCACTGCCTTCCGCAGACCGATGGCTGGAAGATGAACATATTCCTCTTGTTCACCAAAACATTTCACTCATGCATACTGAATATCAGATGGTAACCCATGTTCCTAAGCAACCCCACGCTCACTCCACATTCTCCCCCTCTCTCCCACTGGTAGACAAGAGGTTTTAATCATCAAATCACACTGCACCCAATCTGCAAGAATCCCATCACAAGAGGCTTGGGCACAGCACTGCATTAAGCAGCACCAGGCAGCTTCAGCCCCTGTGTTGTCTTCACCAAGGCATGCAGAGTATAACTAAAAGACAGCATTGTTACTTTTGAGTTGTTTATAAAAACAAGTTTTGAAAAAAAATCCTGGCTTAAACATAAAACCCTTGCAAATAGAAGCTAAACATTTATATTCTTGCCAGCAGGTATGGAAACATTCTTTTAGACGTATTGAGGGTTAAACTTTTTTCTGACATTTATAATATTCAGTGCTGGAAAAAATCTCTGCAAAGAATAATTGCTCCCACAGGGACCAATCCATGGGTCACAGTTTTTTGCACTTGACAGCAACAGAGTCCTGAATGAGATTTTCTATAAAACCTAGACTAAAGCTTGCAGCATAATCACAATGTTTGCCCTAGCTCTAGAAGCTGAACTAAAGCACCACTTCTGCAGTGTAATTATTCCACATATGTTCGAAAAACCCATGGGGAAATTTTATTATTCAGAAGAATAAATAGGGTAAAAATAAATGGTTTTTAATTTTAGCCAATTTTTACACTCCTTATGAATTTTCATTTTTCTTATGCAAGTTTAAGTCCACGGGAGAGAGGATTTGCCTTGAAGAAATAATTAAACTTTCATCTTCAGTTATGCTTCTTAGCAAATACACAGCCACCCACATAGCACATAACACACAAGTGCTATTCAGTGACACAGAATGCCAACATAATCACCAATGCTTCATAATCTTCCTTTCAGTTTCAAATTGAATATTTGAAGTCTGAACTTCTGTTCAACAACACAGAGTAAGCAGAAGCGCAGTAAGGGCTTAGGTTAGAAGGAGGTTAGGGTCCCACTATAGAGCTTAATTTGCCCTCAATTCTTTTTAGAATACTTGAACTATTCTTAGAGAATAATGCAGTAATTTGTCATATGGGATATGTAAACCTACTGCCTTAAGGATAATAAAGATTATAACACTCAATTTGAGATGACAATGTCTGAACCAGGTTTAGGCAGCTGCAGAAGTCAGAATTTTTCTGGGAGGGGAAGCTGTGGAAGCAGGACTCCATGCAGTTCAGGAAGATGCAGGCACATTTTGCAACTAAGTCTACCCATGACACGTTCTCCAATTCCTGGGAACATTTCAACACTCCCTTCTTGATGCAGGGGCCAAACAAATGACTACACAGGTGCTCTGTAGGCAGGTCACAAAATCTGCACGTCCCCAAGCTCATCTGCAAACAAGCCGCACCCTGTTCACAGGGTCCCACTGATCCATTCACGGGCCTCAAGCATCCATACACCATCTCTGCAAGTGCTGCTTCTCTTCCCAGAGCTCAGGCTGTTTTCCAGCACCTGAGCTGGCTGAAGAGAAGGGCAGAAAGACCAAACACCAACAGTGGAAATCAGATGGGATGAAATATAACAACGGATTAATTTTCAATGCTTATCCTAAACTGCACTAGGCCCAGTGAGCAGCAGTTCAGCAATCTTCCTAAAGATGCCAAATCTGGCTCCAAGGGCCTATCATACGTGGTAAAATCACTACGCTGATCTGAAGTGCTAGAACCAATATGAAAATGAAGCATAAAGTAATACGGAAAGCTACCAGAAAGAAGTTACAACACCCATTCAAGAACTCTTTCAAGTAACAGAGACCTATTTTCCCCACCGGCCCCAAATAACCAACAAGCTTACCTGACCCAAACAAGTTCTAGACCCCTGTCCTGGTTTCGGCAGGAATAGAGTTAATTTCTTTCCTAGTAGCTGGTACAGTGCTGTGTTTTGGATTTAGGATGAGAACAAAGTTGATAGCACCAATGTTTTAGTTGTTGCTAGGTAATGCTTACACTAGCCCAGGACTTTCTAGTTTTCCATGCTCTACCAACTGAGAAGGCTGGAGGTGCACAAGAAGCTGGGAGGGGGCACAGCCAAACTGGCCAAAGGGACATTCCATACCATGGGACATCATGCTCAGTACATAAACTGGGGAAAGCTGGCTGGGGGGGCGGCCGCTGCTCGGGGACTGGCTGGGCATCGGTCGGCGGGTGGTGAGCAATTGCACTGTGCATCACTTGCTTTGTGTATTATTATTATTATCATATTATTATTATTATCATTTTATTTCAATTATTAAACTGTTGTTATCTCAACCCACGAGTTTTTCTCACTTGTGCTTTTCCAATTCTCTCCCCCATCCCACCGGGTGGGGGGGAGTGAGTGAGCGAGCGGCTGTGTGGTGCTCAGTTGCCGACTGAGGTTAAACCACGACAACCCCCTAGGAAGGTCTTATGGAGACAAGCTTCTTTAAGCTGCAACAGCAACAGAAACAGCGTTGGCCAGGGCCTTCCTCAGTTAAATGGTTTCTTGTCATACCATACAGACTTTCTTCTCACAAAGACAGAATTTCTGATCAAAACCAGATGACTCCTCCCCTCAACACAAACATCTCTGAAATCTCCGTAAATATTGCAGGATTGGGAAGCCAACTCCTGAATGCTGTTGCCATTTCCAACCCAAACAACACATTAGTCACAGACATGATGTTGTTCTCCTTCAAACACACAATAAAGAAAAAAATTTATCCTGGAGAGTGGACCCAATCTACCGTATTACACCCAGTGTCAAAGCTTCCATCACAGAGCAAATCTAGCGTTTAGACAGGGAAAAGACTATTAATAAATCACATCTAACATCCTAAACTTCACATAATCCTAACATTTACAACGTATAGGTACACCTTGCACCCAAACAACTTCACACAATTTTTATAAATTATCTGCTAAAATAATAAGAATAAGGGAGGCATAAGAATGCCTGCCCACCTCTGGCATTCAGTCCTGACCAAGAGGACATAGCAGGTTAATTCTGAAATAAGAAGGCAGCAGAAAACCAGTCCAGTACTTCTGAAAGATATGACATTTTACAAGAGGATTGTACCAAGTGAGAAGTGATGGCAACTGTACCTTACACTAACGGATTAACTTCTGGAGCCTTCAAATATCACATATGTCATGGGTTCTTTTAAATATACAGGTTTCAGTAGATGAATCAGAAGACACAGAGTCAGTTGTCAGCAAACCTCTTCGTATCCCTCACTTCCCAAGACTGCCTCAAGGCTCAATTTGATCTACTCAGGAAGAGCTGTTGAAAGCAAAATCCAAGCAACCCAGAAATAATGTTGGGTTTTGAGGAGTTCTCAACAGGGGCAAATTCCTTTTAGCAGAAACATCACCTCTACTGTCTGATATGATTCAGGTTCCTCCCCAATCCTAAGTTTCACTTAGAGTTCATTTTCCATCACTTCTGCCTGGCAATTCAACTCTCTTCTGCCCTGCTATACAACTCAACCTTAGTTACACATGCTGTCTTCAGCTCTGCTCGGACAGCAGAAATGCAGCATAGTTGCATAGACAAAGACTTCAGCACTAAGCAAACTTCAGTACTCTTGCATCCCTCGCTACAGGCAACCACCTGCAGCTTTGTCCTTTGCTGCCTTCATTGACTTCCCATACATATATTTTTTCAATTATTGTTTGTAATCTCAGACCTTAATAAGCATCAAGTGACCTAAGCCTACCATGTCCAAACAACACTTAAAACTCCATGACCAAGACCAAGACCCACGATCAAAACAATTACAACACTTGAGAGCAACACAACATTCTGCAAATGAGACCAAGCTCATCTGCATGGAGAACCAAACTAAAAAAGACTATCTTATATCATCCTGTAATTATAATCCTGACCTTGTGTTTTTCAATACTGCTGATAATGGGTACACTAAAAAACCTACTACCTGCCAAAATAGTACACAGTTCTGCACAATTCTTCCTCTAGAGAGATGATGCAACAACAGAAAACCAAACAAAAATCAAACAAACAAACAAGAAGAACGATCAGGATAGATGTTAGAAACGCTGCTTAATAAGCTGGAAGGCGGCACTTGCACACTACAGTGACGAGGATGCTCTAAGAACCAATTTGGAAAAGAATTTATGCAGGGGGCACGCCAGCAGCAAGGAACAGAATCTGTTCATTTTCTTTTCATCTGTGTAAAATGGTTTTGATTTTCAGAAGGTCAGTGTGCGACATCACGTTATTAATGGACAGTCTTGGTATTCTACCCATTTCCTTCAAGTTGGGCTTCTAGTCTCTAAGCATGATCACGTAGCGATTCTGGTTATGAAAAGATGAGGGCCAAACACACACAAAATTCTGACCTCTCTGCTTCAACAGTAATTAGCAAAAATTATTGAACTAAAGCTCACAATGCAGACAAAGCCTCACATATGGTAGAATCTTTACTTTTGACTTGTCTAAACAAGTATGAACAAAATCCACAGCAAATAATAATCAGTTCAGCCTGCTGACTTTTACAACAAGTTCCATTTCACATATCTCCAATCTTAGCTTGTCATTAGTAATTCTAATTAGTTCACTATCTCAATGCCATGCTAGATTCAGTAAAAACTGAGATCATTGCTAATTTGAGAAGATTGTTCTTTCCTTAATATAAATGAGTAACAGTCACTCTACAAAACACCCACAGAAATTAATATTGCTTGTAATTTTCAATCAGATTCAAAATTTAAATAAAAATTGCAATGACCTTTTGATTTCCAAAAAAAATAATAAAAGGGTAATTATGAATTATCACAGCACTAACAAGATTAACAACCCTGTAAGGACACACAAGGACACAGCATTTAAAGTTCGGTTATATCTTGCTATGCAAGCAAGCCCAGTTCTGTACGCACACATGTTGCATACATCCTTCTACAGCTCTCTTTCTAAAGGGAACCATTTTCCAATACCAGCATAGTAATTGTTCTTTGGTATCTGTGGGCTGATAGAGGGTTTTATTTTAAAGTTCTCACATGGTCCAGTTCCACAATTTTTTTGTAGAAGATAAAACCCAATTACGTGGAACTTCAATCACAAGTCACAAAAGAGACCTGTGCAATTAAACAGTACTCTTCTACACAAAGAGCTAATTAAAGTGGCAACCAGGAGGTGAACGAGAGCTGTCCTCTACTGAAAGAGAGGACATATGAGCTTGCCACGGGATGTCCTGCAAAGGGAAAATGCTGAGAGGTTACTGGGAATATACTGGAACTGCTCTGCTCCCTCCCAGCAGTTAATGGAGTCCACCACCAACCACTATGACCACACAGACCAGCAGTTCAGGCAAATCTGGTCTCAGAGGTTCCAGTGCCGCCACGTTGCCCTCCCCAGGGGGTTTCTGCCCCCCACATTTCTCCTCTCAGCTGGGGAGAGCAGGGGAACTGGAAACGGATACACATTTGCCAGGGCTGGGGCAGCTGGAACCTCTCAAAGTGGATTTACCACAGAGAAGCACTTCTAAAGCAGTTGAGGTGCTGAGACAGGAGGTCTCCATGTTCAGGAGGTAATCCTCACCCTGACTTCTGCTGAGTCGAGTGCGTGTACATATGCGTTTCTGCCTCTCTGTGTCACAGAAGAGGAACAATGCTCAGGGGTTTTCTAAACCAATTTTTAAATTCAGATTTATTTTAAGACTATTTACAACCTTAATTCAGCTGGATTAGGAAATCAGTGGAGACAGCCTAATTTAAAACACCAAAGGACCAGCTGTACCTGAGGAAGGTAGGCAGGAGGGTAAGGCTGCAGGAAGTGTCTCTCTGAATCTAGTTGCTCCTCCCACCAAAGATATATCTGACTTCCCTCTGGGCACTGGACACCCGAGATTCAGTAGCTCACTCAACCTAAGCAATTAGCAGCTACCCGACATGTGCCCGTCAGAGCTGCACTAAGCTGCCTACCTGGCCCTGGACCACTGTACGTCATTTTGTACCGCCGTTTTTAGGACGTTCTGGGTGACCCTGAGCTGCTGTCTCCCACCAGGCGCTCCCCTGGCACAGGTATGAAACCACCAACTCATCTAGTCGTTTCCCCGCCGGCCCCAGTACAATCCCTGTTGAACAGAAGCTCCTGAGCTGCTCTGCAGTGCGGACATTTTGCTAAAACCAGAAATTGCTGCTGATTTATTTCTTCCTTTGACCCTTCTACTAGAACAAGATATAAAGGCAAATAAATAATATTGGGTACAAGAATGTCTTAGTACCAAAACACCACCCAGACAGCAGACAGACACATACACCAGTCCTATGACACAGGCATGCGGAAACAAAGGAAAAATAAGTGGATTATTATTTTTTCTAAAACATGGGGAAAGGCCACCTTCCTCCTTTCTTTCAGATGTTTTTCATGTATTTTCAAGTTTTAAATCCAGCCTTTTGATAGCAGTAACCGACATTTAAAAACCCATCACCTCTAACTGTGAGGCAGCTTTGGGAAACAAGGCAGTCAAGCCATTTTCAGGCTACACAATGCTACCAACTGTTTAAAAAAAAAAATTAAAGGAAAAGAAAATTACATTTCAGTAACTGAGCAGACTGACGTGCTGCTTGAGATTAATGGAGTGCTGGTCTCTTGTTTAATAAAAATCCTATATACAAATACCAGT
Organism: Pygoscelis adeliae; assembly: GCF_000699105.1. Classification (NCBI taxonomy): domain Eukaryota; kingdom Metazoa; phylum Chordata; class Aves; order Sphenisciformes; family Spheniscidae; genus Pygoscelis; species Pygoscelis adeliae. The sequence continues at coordinate 3,286,246 of NW_008824401.1, read as the reverse complement.
GAGGGTCATGGAACAATTCAACACCATTCCCATGTCAAAAAGCAACTGTGAAGAATTCACCCGAGTATTTTTGTCAGCTGCAATGGGCATTCTTGTTTACTATCCACACACACTTATGCGAAGGACTTACAAAGGCTATGCTTGAACTTAAATTCTAAACACAAAAACTGGATCATGAAAAAAATAGAAATATTTTTAAAGATTATTTGCTGCAGAAGTCAATGACTTTCTCAAGAACATTCAAAGAGCAAAATCTACCAGGAGATGGTAAATGGCAAATCCTAATTAGCTAAAACAATCAGCATTTCACTAAAAGGAAATACCCAAAGGAAAATAATTTTTTTCTGGCTATTCTCTCTTTTCTAGTGAAATAACACATATGTTTTATTTTCAGTTTGTTCCACTGGAGCAGAGGAGAGAGAGATAAATGAAAGATGAGAGCCATAATCCATGAGAGCACTCTCAGACTTCCACAGATATCTGTCAATGTTAAATTTCACTATGACAGCAACTCATCTCAGAGTCTAAGCTCTGCTTCGGAATCGGGGACAGTACTAAAAAGAATAGGGATAAAGAACTCATCAGCCTCGGCTGGTAAGAGAGGCAAGCTGTAGAAATAATCTGTAAGCACTGTAAACCAAGAAGGAAGAACCTCTGTAGCCGCCTTCTTGCCATTTTATTCTTTAAATTGTTGCTGTTACAGCAGAGTGGAGTTTAACTACTACAAAATCACCACAATTATTCGTATGGTTGTACAGACCTAAAAGATCCTCTGCACTATATACAGAGGGGGCATCTGTACAGTTGGGCAACAAGCTCTTGACGTGGCTGGCACATGCTCTGAATAAGCTCCAACTCCCTGCTCTACAACCGCATCCGAAGAACCAGTGTCACACCCAGGACCTTTCCAGCTGATTCGTGGTAACCGGCTGCTGCAAGATTGTATGGAACATATATTGCCCTCCACTTGTACCAACCTTAGCACCAAAGCATTTAAAGTCATAAGAAGGAAATGCAGGCAAACCTTACAGAGAGGAAAGCAGGCATGGGGTGGCTTCCCCTAGCAAGCCGATAATAAAACCAACAGTGCCTGAGCAGTGCCCAAGAGCTACAGGATCACTCATCCTCTGAAGCAGGTATCTTCTTACTTTGCTGCTTTTACTGATGGAAACAACATGTAAAGTACTGTTACCCACCTCTGACACTGCACATCACACTACCTGCCCTTTATACTAGTTAATTGCTCCTTTGTTTTAAAAAAGCCCACTCTACAGGATCAGGATCCAAGTTTTTGGATCCTAGGTACTGGAATCACAGTTATTTGGCATGGTAACACTAAGGTGCTCCTGTGTTCAGCAGCTGCAGGGGGTTCAAAGACAGTCAAATAATCTAGGGAGATCCTGGACAAGGGAATGAGCGTTTAGGCCTGGCTTAGTGCTGCCCAGTATCATCAAGGCAATGATGACTACATTATCATTTAATGAATTCAGGACTGAGCACACACTCCTATTGCAGGGCCTTCAGTGCTATTAAGAACAGGATAAAAATCCACAGAAATGGGCAATGCATACAATAGCTACGTGTCCAATACTGTGTATGTAGCAAGCTGCTCTTCTGTTGCTACAGCATACACTTTCACGTCATTCCCCAATCAAATCAACAATTCCAAGTAGTCATCCCGGTCTTAAAATTGCTCTCTTCAATAAAAAAGGGAACAAAAGAGAAAATGCATAGAAGAATCAAAACTTCATTTGGTAAATACTAAGCAGACGAATAGGCAACACTCTAGAAATTGATAAACACTGATCTAGAGAAGGTATCTCCAGCGCTTTAGAGCACCCTGAAACAGATGATTGTAGGTCCTAACCAGTACTTTCAGTGTTTATGTATATATCTATATATATACACACAAAATACTTCTGTTTATATATACACACTTAACTTAGCCGAAATCACAGATTTTTTTCACGTACTTCTTGAGCTGAAGAGATTTCTTTTATAATTTTGCTGTATTTTAACAATATATTCACTACAGAGCAGTTTCATAGTTAAAAGCCTTTAATTAAAGATTAATTAAACATGAGATAAGCACAAATACTAAACAAATTACTTCAGAGAAAATCCAGAATCTGACCTACCAAAATGACTTTATATGCAATTACACATGCTGTGAATTACTGTTTGTAGATAATTGCCTTGGCTGTCTCCTTAAAGTCAACTGACCTTATATTGAAATTAAATAACATCAAACCAAAAAAAGAAAGTCAGGGCTGATTGGACTTGCAGTTAAATGCGTTCATTTTTTATATATCTCAGCACTAACACATTACTGGTTCAAAATCATTTACCTGTGGACCTTAATCATAAAGAATACTTCCAGCATATTTCTGAAGCTAGCTTTCAGCCCTCAAAATAAAAGATATTATCTTATCTAGAGATTTCTCCATGATTTACTTAATTTCCTTCAAATTACTTCTCAGAGAATAATCCCAATCCTAAAAATATAACTAGCTTTATATATTGTTGACTCTCAGATACATTTCCTAGAGTATTTTAACATGTTCTTGCTGTATGATACAGTAGAAGTAAAAGGACTCATTTTTTGTAGGAAGGCTGCTTAACTGAACGAACAAAGAAAAGGCAATGCTTAGGTTGTACATGTAGTAATGGAAAATTTTAATTGCTTTTGAGATCTCTGGCATTAGTCTTCCTAGCAGACAGGGTCAGACAAGCTTTGTACCCAAAAACACACACGCTATCCTCCACAGTGTCAAAGAATGAAGTAAAGCAATATGAAGGGGGTTTATTGGCCACATTTCAAGAGATATCTATATTAATTTCAAAATTTCACAATTTCACAGCCATCAGTGGGAACTGCAAATGCACCTGGGGAGGAGGGCTACACAATTCAGAAAGCTTTCACAAAGGGAGTGGAAGCCCTGGAAACATCAGAAAATGAAAAACTTCATTAACTTTTAATTGATCTCTTAAATACAAGTGTGAATACTTTTGATAAACCTATACAGACTAAGACTTTTGGTTCTCTGCACCCTTAGATTTCAGATGTACCAAAGCTGCTGAATGCAAGCTATCTAGCCTGTTGACAAAAACAAACAAAAAATATTAGACTACATTAATGGGTTTATCTGCATACAGAGTAGGGATTTCCTAGACTGTTTTCTAACTTTATTTATAAACATTTCAACTACACATTTCTTGCCAGAAAGGTGTGGAAATGACAAGTTTACATTTTTAGGACCTTTTTCCCCTAAGCAATAAGGGAACAAAAACCGGAGCAGGGATGAATTCCACCAGCGACAGAAACTGAAGTTCTAATTACAGTCTCCAAGGCAGATGCTACAGAGGTAGTCTGCCAAGACTGTTTCATTAGTGAAATAACCTCAAACTCTTTCAAGAAGTGTAATCAATCAAGACATATGGAAGAACAGAAGGCAATTTTAAATAGGTTTAATAGATAGTTGCCTAATTTATTTATTTTTTTAATTGAAAGACACAAATAATCTTTTCAAAAGGTTGATGTGTATGAAAGAAGCTAGCCAGAGAAGAATGAAAGTCCTGGAGTGAAAATGCAATATACCTCATAGACTTACAGAAGAGTGTATATATATGTATTTGTTGCATGACATTTAAACCAAACTGCCAGGATCATGACATTTAAAAGCACTTGAGAACAAACTCTGCTCTGTGGAAATTTTTTATTACTATTGACTTCCAGAGCCAAAATTTCACTATCAGCATGTATAGCATGGGCAGTAAGTAAAATGAACACAAACACAAGGTTCGTTAATAAAGTTAGTGGGAGAATGTATACAACATTTTTTTTTCCCCGTTACCTGGTGGTATATGTAACTGCAATTTGAAGCACAGTCAAATTATAGGCATGAGCCCATACAGTCTGTAGAAGTTTAAACTGCTTAAATGTAACACTAGTTTTTCCATATTGCCTATGTTCTAAGGGCATTATTTGTTTTTTGAGCTACCTTGAAATCCTGATGACAAACGTTGAGGTCACTTTATTTTCCCCTCACTGCGGGCTGAATTAGCCTGCTTAACGTTCGAAAAATTACTGTCAAGAAACAACAGTAACTGAGATATGACTGCTATTTTCTATTTCTTCATTATGCAGATACTTTGAAAATTGAAAATACTCTATGCAAGCTAAAAATAAATGGACTTGGTGATCAAAACTGTGCTTTATAAGATAGGCTGCTGATGATCTAATGTAAAGATTGATTTAAAAGAGGAAGCAATGTTTTCCTTGTATCTAGACACATCACTACTGTATCAGGAGCAGCCAATCATTCCTATATATGCCTGTACAGCATGTTTTCTTCAACGTAAGAGAGATACGCTGTGTTCTTATTGACTTCTTAACAGCTGTAGTAACATCCATTACATTTGTAAGATGAGCTCCTTGTACAGGCTAAGTACAGGTAAAGCCAACTCATAATTGCAGGCAAAATGTAATTGAACACAGGCTTTTATAAGGTTCTTAAACACTCATACATGCAGTCTTTAAGCATAACAAGCATAAGGGCAATGTTTATCCATAAACACCATTTTATTGGATGGCTTCAAACAATAACAGCAGCTATTTTGTAACGCTTCTGTAAATTACTAAAACTCCAGGAAGAGAATTATGCTACACTAAACCATCACCAAAAAATAATCAACCATCATCAAATACGTTTGAAACTGATGAAGTACCACCTCAAAATAATAAAATTATGTTTACAGCAGTCTTCAAACAGCACTGAGCTCTCAGTCTCAACTGAATCAATGCTACTGCTTTGCCTCAGTTATTGCTTCTACCCCTACTACAGAGAGACTTTCTCCTTTTTATTACAATTATTGAAAAAACTCTTACCTCTCCATCTCGTATTCCTTCATACCTGCTTTTACTGCCTTCATTACCTGTAAGATACATATTAACATGGGACATTCATAGCAGGAGGGAATCTCATATTTATAAATTTATGACTTATGACCGAGTATCTCCCGAGGAACCTATATTACAAAAATATCATCTGTACTTCATTTAAATTTACAATAGTAGATGTATTTTAAAACTACATTAGAAATCAAACTCATTTTAATCTTTATAAATGCCTACAGTCTCCAGCAATAAAGCAAGTTTAATTGCCAAACTACTATACCCTAATGAAGTGCAGCTTATCAAAATACCAATGCTTAATTCCGAAAGCTCTGGTGAACTTGGCAGCAAGTCCTTTTGCTTTACTTTTATGAAACACCAGCAAAACAAAACTGTGAACTGGAATATACTACAAAGGGAGATTCTCTTTTATACTTTGCAATCTGAATCAACAGAAAACTACTAGCGTTAACAGTGTTTTACAACCCATAAGTCTGATTTCTGTTCTCAGATTTGCTGAGAATGTGCACCAGTTTTATTCCTTTGCCTGTTTCTGTATTGTAAAAGTTCTAGGCAGCTGCTCTATGGAAGAAATTTTCTCAGCTGTGATAAGGGTATTCAAGGATGATGAAGGACCAAGAAGAACGAATGCAAATTACTATCCCTAGACTTTGCAATTTTACAATATTAACTTTAAAATATTTTTACAATTCACAGTTCAGAAACCTGAGGAGCAGGAGCAAAGACAATAGTTGAGTCAGTAACCTCATCAGCTACTTTTACCTAAGCTCCCTCTGGTCATCGCTCAGAACCCATGGCATCTCTGCATCACTATATGGAGTACAGGATTGACACCCAAGTTAATTTTGTCATCAATACCAGTAGAGCAATATGACTCCCCTGGTACAGTGCTAGGTCCAACCTAAGTAGCCTTGCTGAGAGCCTGGATTTGTCTTTGCCACATTGCTATGTCAACAGAATAGCATCTTGAAGCACTGTACTGGGGCACATACCCATCTCTGAGAAGCAGCCTAAGGAATCCTCCATTGTGCATGTAAACACTCCTTCAGTTTGTAAGGATCTGGAAAGACTAACTTGCTAGTTAAACTTTTCAGAGCTACACATTCTGACATGGGCCAGAAGAATAATCTTCTTGATCTCTTCTTTATCCATCACTATAGAGGTATTCATGCATACAGGACAGATAGATTGCAAGGAGGTCACCTTCTGCTGAGGCTCCAGCTCTTATCCAAACCCACACTTGATTTCTCACATATCACAAATGCACCAGTGAGTTCAAGGACGATGCAAGGTATATTACTGGGCTGTAATAGGAGGGATATTATCCTCTTATTTCTATCCAGCCTTTCCATTATTTTATTACTAAGCAATTCAGGGTTGCTGGGAACATTTTCTGAGTACCACTGCTACACTAAGAGCAAAAATTATTAACAGTAAAGGATCCATTACCTCTTTATGAGCTTCACTGGAGATTTTATTGGTGTAGCGCAGAACTTCCAACTCCATGTCTGTCTTAATCACACGACTTAAAGAAAAGCAGAACAGGTTATCAGGTTAGGTTGCAACTTCACAGCTTAGGAATATGAAATAAAAAAACCTGAAAATAATATGCATCACCTGTGGTAAAATTAGATCAAGTACACCTCAAGAGAGAAGAGCTATTACAGTATTCATGACAGCAAAGTTTTGTTGGCTTTGCTTCACCATTAGCAAAACAATCTTACAAAGGGAAGTCACAAGCATTCCAAACATCAGCCTGCTTTATTTTAATACTAATAAACAAGGGGTCCAACCGACATTTTTTCAACTCATTCTACGATACAATAGGAACAAAAGCAACGTATTTCTGCATTTGTCATGGCTCAAACACTACTTCAAACGGAACATTTCTACAAGCATACTTGATTTACTTTTTAAATACAATTTGAAACTAGTTTACATAATGAAATTCCCAGAGCTCCAGAATTTCTATTCAGCACAATCCCAACTCCCACCTATTTGTAATACCTCAAAAGGCAGGGGGAGAGGGGGCGTGTGAAGAAATGCTATTTCTGTTTGGTATTAAAAAAACCCAAAACATGAAATTCAGAAGCCACAGCAGCAGTAATTACAGTCACAATGTCCATTCTCTTTCACATGCTTCTGGAGGAAAAAACCAAACCAACCCCCCCCCCAAACCCCATCCTGTTCTTCATGCCTTATGACATACTGAATTTGTGTCTATTTATGAGCCTTGATACTCCGTTCTGAACTCATATCAAAAATTTATCATTAAACTCTTTTCTACTTACACTGCTTTCTACCATGTATTTCAAATAAAAGCAGCTATTTAGTGTGACACGAACAGGGAGGCAAAGATAGTTCCATACCTTCTATTAAAAATCACCTACTCTTCTCACTGCTACACATACTGATTTCCTAATATTTCTCATGCCCATCTCAAAAGCAGCCGTGAAGTACATACTTACTGTTTACAAAGAACAAAACTACTTCTATTGAATTGCATGAAAATATTTAAATTGTATTTTCCAGCTCCACTCCAGAGCTTGCAGCAGTTACAAAGTACCATAACTGTTATACTTTGAAACTGCCACTGACACCCCTATTTTATTATAACATGCTCCTACTCACACTGCTGTAGAAAACTATCTACTGTATTTCTGCTCCTGTAGTTTGTTTTAATGAGTCCAGAAACAGGTTTCTCAGCCATCAGTGCCTCTGATGTGCAATAAAAGCATTTCCCACATACAGCGATTGCATCACTGGGCAGCACAGCTACTCCCCTTCAAACATAACTTTTCTGGCAAGAGTAAAGGTACCTTTGTAAAAATGCTGATATCAATCAAAATGCTCTTACAAACGGGAACACAGTAGAGGGGAACAGATTGACATTCTTTGTCAACTGGAATATGACACAAAATAATCATTACGCATATTGAGAATGAGAAGTACAAGGCTTTAAAATGCACACCGAGGTGAAAAAATTACACTGGGATGGTATAATCTGCTCACCATGGGTGAGGAAACAAACTTCTGCTTCTGCCTTTCAGCCAAGTCATAAAGAACAGTAGCTCGAATATATTCATGTTAGAATGAGGTAGCAAAGGCTTATAGATTTATTTTTTTTTAATCCTGTTCTTCAGAAGACTGCATGTGCTAGCAGGATAATTTAATACTTATTTGATGTGCCTTTATATTACTTTCAATATACAGTACATATCTCTGATCTGCAAGTGCCTGAAAAATAGGTTGTTTCATAATTCAGTTGTCTAATCTCTTTATTAGGATCTGCTAGTAATACAAGTTAGTAACTGCTCAATGGCAAGTGCAGACAGTATTAGAACCTATTTTACCTGCTAGATCATAAGGCTTCAGGGTCAAGGTATTTATTTTAGATCGTAACTTCTCAGGTATCTTTTTGCATATATAAATTCATGCTCAGCCTCAGACAGACTTTTTATGCAACGCATCACCTTCATTTATACAAGGTCAAGCACTGAAACATTTTAGAAAATGTTTAGTCATTCTGAGGCCAACAAAAACCACAACCCAACCGTTGGTAGGAAAGAGAGGGAGGATGTACAATTGTGCAGGGAACACGATCAACTTCACCCTCCACTAGATACCAAAAAGAAAGTCACTGGGCTCCTATGCTGTCTGCAGTGGTACTGTTGATGGAGTTCCCACCAACATAGTTGGGTAGCAGAAGGGCATGTATTTCACCACCTTCTCACTGTTTTGATGGCATAAAAAGCAACACTCTCCCAAGCCAGGTTTAAAGCATTGCTAGTCAAGCACAGTGGTTAGCCCTGTAGGGCAATCTTGTGGGTGATGAGTGGTCCACAGTTCTCATGATGTTTTCCCCCGACTTCCAAGACAAGGCTAGGAAGAAAGTCCCATCTTTGTTCAAAAATGTGAACTTCAATGTTCTATTAAAAACAGCTCTTGGACCAGTTACATACTCTGCATACATTCATTATTATTTTAATGGGAACAAATAATTTCCAGGCTCCAGCTAATGCAATTGCAAAAATGTACAGATTCAGCACGTAACACAGTTCTCAGATTAACAGGCAAGCCACTCAATGCAATCAAGTTAAAATAGAAGCACAAGTCTCCTACTGTCAGGATTGACCTATAATTTTTAACTCTTTTTTTTTTATTATTTCACCAGTGTAAAAACATTTCTTCTTCCTCACCCTCCTTTTTTATATACACTTTGTGCTTTTATTTGCACTTGCCATATGAGCAGGTGGTTTTTTCATGCATGTCAGTCATCCAACAGAAGAGAGAAGCTTTAATACAAACAAGTATCATTTAAGTCCTGAAATTAAGTTTGCGCATTTTAAGTGGCTAGATACCAAATTTCATGCACAACCTATTTTCCATTAATCAAGTGGTCAAGAGCACACAGAATTCAAGGCAATTATGAGGCTGAAACTTGCATGACTCGACTACATTTTCCTGAACCAGTGCTTTCCTCAAAGATACACAAATGTTTGCTTCTCTATGTGCATTCACCATTCCTGATTATGCCACCAGAGGTATCCATTCCCAGTTATCAGCTCAGTGTTTATCAGCTGTTTTGTTGTTTTTAGTACGTGCATGCAACCTTAATGGCTGCTTTCTGTGACATGCATGGAAAACATCTGGGTACGTCCACTCCTCCTTGTCCTTCTGGAAACATGACATTTACAGACCACCTAGTAAGTATATGCTGCCCATGTAGACAGACTCACAATCCTGCCTTGTCTTCACTCTTTTTACCTCTGCTGTTACCTTTCCACATTTTATTTACAGAAATTCCTCTACCATAGTTGATATGCTCTTCTGCAAGCTTTTGCATAAAAACTTGCTAACTGAATTAGCATCAAAGCCAGTAAACATAGTAATGCACGTATGCAAAGGAGAAGTATTACAGTACAATTCTGAAAGACAGTTGCATGAACACCAAACATGGGAGTTCATCTTGAAACAGTTCAAAAAGATGTTAAGAGGTTTACAACATAAATCAAAAAACCTCTGAAAACACAAAAAGCGTATGCCCAGCTTTAAGACATTAACATACAGATCATTTTCCCTGAAGAAACAATTATAGCTTTCCATCAAAGCAATGAAAAATACAGAATATATGAAATCTTCCACACATAAATATCAAATCCCATTTTCATTGAGGTTACAGGAAAATACAGTATATACAGGCAGAAAACAAGCCATACATTGCTAAATGTATATCTTCTAGCACCACCATGATTATGGCAAACTGACATTGGTACAGCAAAAGACCATTTAGCTAAGTGCTAGTGTAGAAAAAATTTCCTTCTGATTACTGGGGAGATAATTTGGACAAGTTTGCAGTTTGTCTTCTGTTAGATGACATTTTCTTTTCAAAACAGTGAAATCAATACTTAGCGTATACATTCAGTATCAAATTTGAAATGAGAGCCCTGAAATTTAAAATGAAAGTGTTTACATATGTTTGGAAACACATTCACTCTATTTAAAAAAAAAAAAAGTGAAAATACCCATCTGCAACCTGCTGAAACCCAGTCTAAGGTCAAATTCTTTTATGTTTTATCTTTAAGTTTCATAGCAAGTTGGAAAATCTTGAGATCTTGAAAAAGGATGAGTAAGCAAGGGAGACAACAGATCCTTAATCACAAACGCTTTGCCCCTTGTCAGTATTGAACCATTTTCTCTGCATTTTATTAGAAGACTAGAGCTGCCTTTTGTAACTCACAGTTCTCCCCGGCTGGTTCAGAAAGCTCAGCCATTTCACCTCTTGCTGGCAGTTTTGACAGCATGGTATAGATCGGAGTTTTTCTGACAAGTATCATGTAAAACAGAATAGTTCAGAGCTTGCTGAATTTGAACTTATATGCATCCATGCAAGCATATGATTCAAATTAAGCAATTTCCTACCCTAGAATATAACCCCCAAAAAATTCATCTTCCTAAAAGAAAAATATTCTTAATTCTAAAAATGTTATTGCTTTCCAAAGAAAGTTTCTTGGGCAGTAAATTTGACATTCCAAGGAAATTTCTACTTTAGGAAGTTTTAATACACATAGCCTGTCATTCATGTATTGATTCCACCAGACACTTAAATCCTAACAACAGTCTTTAACATACTTCTGACTTAAAATGAAAGCCACCAAACTCAATAAAACCTTTTAAAACACTTCTGAATGCAAATCTGAACTTTGGCTTCAGTTAGAATTCCCTTTCCTTGAAAGCCAGGTGGAGGGAAGGTGCGTACCAAGCATCTCTCCCCTGTGAGATCGCAGGGAGACAAAATCAGAATTCTGGGCTGGCACTCACAATTTACAGAAGAGATTCTCTCTACGCCAAAATGAAGAGCTCCAAGTGCTGCCTTTCTACTGCCTCAATGCTCCATCTATCTCAGTACAACCTCAGGGCACAGACCTCATGTTTGTCCATCCCTGAGCTTCCTGAAGATTTAACCCCCATTAACCCAAACCACAGAGGAGAAAAGCTTGTCAGGTGACACCTTGGTAAGGTGGATGGAACCAGAATGAAAGCTAACTTCGGAACAAGCTTGTAGCCCTAATCCAAAGCCTTCTGCAGCTAAAATTGTCATCTCTCCCTGCAGTGCTGCTGTATCTACAGATCAAAGCTGGGAAGTTAGACCAGGCCACTCTTCAGGTCCCCTTTCTTGCCCCTTGTCCTTCTCTGCTAACAAGAGTACAAAAAGGCAGGCAAACAAGGAGCACAAAAATGGCACTGTCAGGTTAAAGATGTAGCTCCCTCCTCTGCTCCTTAAACGGTTTGTCAAGTCACTTAGAGAATCCTCCTCTGGCTGCTGGGCACATGATAATGAAGTGTCAGAGGCTGAAAGTTCCCAATGTCTTAAACAACAAAAAAACCCATGCCCAACACCAAACCAACCAACTAGAACTCAGCAGCAGCCACCTCTGCAGGAAAATAAGATTTTATGAAGACCTTCTAACTTGACTTACCCTTTCTATTATTTTTGTAAGCGATGTAACATGGCATCAGGGGCCTCAGAGCATGTGTGAACATTTCTAGATCTTCCCTAACAATACCTGTAATGACAGGAGCTTGACTAATTAAACACTAATGATATTTCTAAAAGAAAACAGATTTTGCTAAGCTCCTTCTTTAGCAAGTCTTCCTAATTGTGCTTAATTTGTACATCCCTACACATCAATTTCTGAACTCGTGGTCTGTCTACATTAGTCAGGACTCTGCATCTCAAAGGCTGACCAACTCTTAAATTCAGAAATAATTCTGTAAGATAAGTTCTTTGTTTTGGAAAAGGAAGGGTCCAGATTCTAGAAGGATAGAATAGGCAGGATTTAAAAATTGGTACCCTGAGCAATTTTCTGTGTTACAAAGCACTCACATTGCCCCTTGCACTCATCAGCAGGATTTGCAAGCCATAAGTCCCACTACTATACATCTCCAGGTCCACCCATGACTCAGTGATGCAAAAATGTCCAAGCAAAGTTTTCCCGCCTGCCACTTTCCTTTTACAACTTTTTTTACATCATGCCAAGCAATGAAAAATGGCTGTAACAACAGAAATATGACCTATTAAAATTCTACACATTCTGAAATCACATTGATGTTCAAAAAATATCTCCCCAGCTTCCAAGTAGATGTAGATGAAGACAGCAGAAGATTGTTCTCAGCATATGTGCTAATAATAAACATTAAAAAGAATAATATGTAGTAGTACGTAATAAAATCAGCTACATCAGTGGTAGTCGGAGTATACACTTTCCTGTTTGTATTTTAAGATTCTGAGCTTATCTGTCTTAACTAAGGATTTGCTTCGTCATTTCTAGATTAATACACTGCAAAAGCTTAGATAAAAACCTAATTCATTAACAAAAATCCACTATGTTGTTTATTCAGTTAATTTCCTAAATGGAAAACTATAAAGCCCTAGTTATGGAGCAATCCTGAGGACAAAGTCAGCAATGCTGACCAAAAGAGGAAAACTGGTAAAATGCAGTAGCTTTGCAAGCTGCTAATACACCTAGTCACACTCTCTAATTTTGTCTATTCTAGATAGGCTACAGCAGAATTCCCCTAGAATTACAAAGTATAGTTACATGAATAATAATTCAACAAAATTAATGCTGTTAAAATAAATCCTAGAGAAGTAATAACACCTTATTAAATATTACCTGTTCAGATGCAATTTTCATCTACTTTGATTTTCATTGCTAGAATACGAATTATCTTCAGTTCTTTTCCTATTCATACAAATTCACATTTACACAAATGTGACTTAACTCCAAATACATTCTATAAAAATGTATATCCAGACACAAGGCTTAAGAAATGTTACATAAATTCTTGACTTTTCAATGCTGTTACCTAGCCCTGTTTTTACTTTTGTACGTTATTTCCACCCCACAACACAAAATCAGCTTAAAAACAAAACTCATATAGTAAACTAGGAGGCTTCTGCTGAGGGAATCTCTCTGAAGCAATGGTACAGAATATAAGCACATTCAACAGTACTCAAAAAGAAAGATTTTCTGCTACTTACCATTCTGCAATTTCAGGATGAAGGATTTTGTTGTTCACATTAAATCTATAAAAAAAACCCCCAAAAATACAAATATTAAAAAACAGCCAAACACACAATTTTAAGAACATGCAGAAACCAGAGTAACAGTATGTTCAAGACACATTTAAAAAACTTCTTTTGACAAGTATAAAATGTTAAGTTATCAATTCACTGCTATGAGTGTGGGTTGGACCAGATCGACCTCCAGAGGTCCCTTCCAACCAAAATTGTTCTGTGAATTTAACTTTGCTCCTCAAATACCCTTCAATGAAATTAAGCACAGTGAATTGCTAATTTCATCCTTTTTTTTAACACCTTCCGATTTTTGTGTGCACAGAATGTGGCATGTGATAAACAAGCTTGCTCAGAGGACTGTGAAAAGGAAAACAACCTCTCCTTGTCTTTTCCGATCTAGAGAAGAGGCAAAGCAAAAGCTTCCATCTCACCTTGGCCTCAAACACTTAACTATTTTTCTATTTATTTTCTACATTAGCAATTCATGTATTCTTGGAACTATTTTCAGGCTTTCTAAACAATAACATTACAGTGGCCAACAGAGTAAGAAGCTGAGTAATTAAGTGGAACATAAATGGATTTTCAAGCATTGTTCAAGGGGTTTTTTGCTTACAGTTTAAATGCCTAAGGAGTGTTCTGCATCAAAGATATTTTTGTCTGACTCAGGACTGTTGGCTCTTCAGTTAGGGCATTTAAGAGAATTAAAATGCTCCAACACTCCCAACAGATCTTCAGAAGAATATTGTAAGGCAACAATTTGTTTTCCTACATTTTTGAAGGAAAAATTAAATCTATTCCAGGTTATTAACTATTCTTTATACCTCAGAAGGGACAAACTAAAGCACAAATCCAATTAAAAAAATTCTTTGGAAGCCAATTCTGATTGTACCAGGGTCTTCCTGCATCCTCAGATAGCAGAGAAAAACCCCTATGCTTCTCTTTTTCAAGAACATATGCTCATAAACTTATAAAATCCTAACAAGGCAAAGGTTAATAGCTTTGTGTTCCTACTCCAAGATAGAAAACAACAACTTATCACAACATTCAACAAGGACAAGCTGCACAGTATTCAGTATTATGGGTATTAATTAGAAACCACTGGAAAAGCAACAATACAAAAAGCCACAAGTCACAGAATACTGCATCATTATAAAATAAAATTGATACTTGGAAACAAGAAAGTCTTGTAAAACCAGAGAAAAAGGGCACTTTTTCAATTTCATCATCACCATCCCAACAACTATTACCTATGTAGGCCAATGCAGACATAATTCTGGAATGGAAGAGCCAGTTAAACACAAATTTATACAGAAGAAAATATACGAATGATATAGTAAAATCAGTCCATAAAAATTCTAAAAAACTAAAAGCCTGAGCTCCCTATTTGGCTGGAAAGCATACCAACAGACACCACCACAGAAAACCAAGACACAGAAGAATTAAGCTGCAGCTGTAACAACAGATACGAGAACTTTCAATAATTGTCATCAGTATATCAGACAGAAAACAGATCAATGAAGGCAAGTGTAAGGAGACAAGGCAGCACTGCAGAAAGCTCCAACAGCAGCTCTATGCAAGTAAGACAACTATAAACTATGGTTATCATGAAGTAACAAAAGAAAATAAAGGGCAAGGAAGGGCAGGTACAGAAGGCAAAAAAAAAAGGGGGGGGTGAAATTGTACACTGGCATAGGCTTATAATAGTTCAAATAATGCTCTTTTAGAAAAGAAATCTCAGCTGAGAGGTGTACCATCTCTGTTGCAGTCCCTGGTTTTTACCTATCCTGGCCCAAAAAACTCTGCCTGAACTGTCTTTGTGCTGCCAGAAATGCAAGTTTTACTTACTGACTGGGAGCACCTACTATGTGGCAGCTTCTTAAAATTCTAGTTGCTGTCAACTGGGGAAGCTAATGAAATACACAGAAAGGCAGTAGGATTAAAGCAAGGGGGTGCTGGGGCAGTGGAGAAGAGGCAGGAGGTCATCAGCAGAATGACAGTTTTATCTCTCACCTGAAAGACAGATTTTCTGATACAATGTCAAGTATAAAACAAGATCTTATACCTCCAGGACACAGCATCAATTCAAATTTGGAAGAGAATCCGATCTATTGTACGTAGCTTTTTCAAGGAAGCCAATAATTAAGGATTGAACCGTCTCAACTCCACTTAGCTCGTGACAGCTGTGGGTCCGGTGCGAGTGGCCACAAGGCCACCTGTTTACAACTGCTAGACTTCTAAAGCTAATGACTCAAATCATGCTTCACTTTAGTTATCAACAAGGCAGTTAAACAAACCACATCCTAAAAGTTACTGGTTAAATAACAAGCTCAAGGGGAAGAGCTTGTCATCACTAACAGGAGAACATAAATAGCGTTCAAAAATAATTCACATAATTTGTGCACAAAGTCCTACATAAAATAACCCTACCTTGTCCATCCAGCAAAGTTTTTATCCTGCTAGACAATAAACAACGTACTCTTAAAAACCATGTACTGCCCTAACGTTAAGAGGATCACGTAGAGCAATCCAATTCTACATTTTCCTGCAATTTGCAAATTGACAATACTTAGATGATGAGATACGTTGTCTTGGGGAAGAAAACAAATTGGTATTTTGCTACACTTGCAATCTGTAATATGTTAACGCTCCCATTTAATCAACACAGAACTAAGAAATACTACGCTGAAAGGCATGTCCAAATCGATTTCATACTCAGTTGTCCTTTAACATGCAAGACAATTTCATTAGTTTAAAAAAAAAAGCTAGAAATCTACACCTCCTATATAACACTGTATAATGAGACCCTTTTCTGTCAGTTTAATGAATACACTTTGTGTGTGTATGGTGATAAAAATCTAAAACATACTCATACACAGTGTTAGAATTTTCTACTCTTCTTCAACATGGAGAGTCTTTCCCCTAATGATTGACTTCGCTACACAATAGGGAAGAGGCCATTTAGATGGTCTTCACTGTCATACCGAACAAGTGCAGTTCTGAGGCAAAGGAATTCACTGAAAAACTTTAAACATTAGGTACAATTGCTTAAACTGTCTATCATTTACATCAATCAATTCTGAGGATGAAAAAAAGCCCCCAAAACAGCCAGCAAAGATTCATTCAACAGTGTTTTAAAGTATGTAGCACATTACAGTTTATCCATACAGGTTCAAAATCCATTTTCTGTATGGTGAATCACATCATCTCAAAGCATTTTTACAAGTGCTATATAACCGCTACATGATTAGATTTAAAAAATTCCTGCACATTTTCCAGTCTGAAAAATGGGTCCATGAATTAGAAAAAAAACGGAACTAGCCTTTATTAGCAAACAGAAATACATACTTCTAGAAAACAATGCATTAGAACTACTTTAGAAATCTGCCTTCTACACTTAAGCCATCTGAAGCAAGTAAGAGCAAGTCATTTCTGTAGGATTCGTAACAGCTGTAAACAAAGCTGACTTGAGGGGAGTTAGCAGGAACAACATTAGTAAATGGTCCAGGTCTCCTAAGTCCCTGTCCCAGACTGCTCCCTCCACTGAACCACGGTACTACCCACTGCTGAGCAGGGAGACTTCCCAAGTACAGCCATTGTCCATTTTTACAGATTGCAGCAATATACAAGCTTTTTTTAGTGCAACATACTTTGCTATATGAGAGAGCTATAAGTAAACTAATGGAAACTATGATATGATTCACTATTACGGGCTCTATTATCAGCATAAAATCAAGTTTGATCATTGCTAGCAGGACAAAAATAACTTAGGGGTGATCTTCAGGGTGAGCATAGAAATAACCCATGACCACAGTAGTCATTTTATCTCAAATGACTATTTATTACAGTGGAAAAATTAATCAAATAGTTTAGGTAATTATGTTCCAGAAGTAGTTCAAAAGGTTCAAAAAGTAAGTCAGGAAAGCAACATCATTAGGGCAAGAAAAAGGCAGCTTCTGACAGGAGCAGATGAACAGCCTGCAAAGAGCGCAAGATTCAGCTTTCTCAGGAAATGATACATTATTTCTATTATTATCCACCGCAAAAAACCCAAACCAAACCAAACAAAAAAAACCCACCACGCACCAGGGCACAGTCAGTCTAGGAGAAAAAAGACAAACGGGAGCAGGAAGAACACAAAAGGGCCCTAGCGAGCAAATACATCTTGGCCAGGTAGCCAGAAAATGGAAACAAACAAGAACCCAGGAATAAAATACAGCATCATAGCTAGGGCAGTGCCCGGCCGAGCAGAGGACAGAGGAGACAGCTGACAAGGCACAGTCACGGGCAGACAGGAGGGAGGGCGGTTTGAAAGAACACATTGCTTGGTACCAACTCTGTGGTTTTAGTCCTCTTGGAAAAAATCAATACATTTGAAATATATGCGTTTCTACGAAGGAAACATTTGATACAGGAGAGGTGGAGCAGCAGGAAAGCAGGAACTCTGAAATTGGTTTGGGTCTGTGTCGAAAATAAATATAAAATGGGCTGATCTATACGCAGTTAAAAAACCTGAGGAGAGCAGAGTTTAAAAGGAAGCTCCCCCCCTCCTCCACACCCTCAATTAGCAGTGTTCACTCTCTAACTTGGCACGCAGACCAAGAACGCTCTCATGACAGACGTGACAGCCCCAGAGAAGACAGAAGCAGGAGTTTGGGAGATCAAGGGAAGGCTGGAGTGACAAGTGGTTTGAGGGCACAGTATCTGTCAGAAGAGGGGAGTGGATCTTCAGCACATCCAACAAAATCAATGTGTGCTCTTCCATACCACGAGCACGGGAGGGGAAGACACCAACCAGATCTGTCAAAGGCAGCAAAATGAACAACTTGGTGCCTAGGAGTGGACAGGGATGAGCATATCCCAGGTCTTAAAAGAGAAGTATCTGCTAAACAGCTGGAAATCGCCCCTAAAGAATGAAGAAGCACTCTTCCTGGAGCACACTGACAGCATGTTTACCGCAACCTGGGAAGCCAGCGATAAAATATCATTAATCCCTTTAAGTGTTGCAGAAGACATGCTATTAATATCTCAAATCAAGTGCTAATGGAGTGGCTTCCTACCTTAATGTTGACTAGTAGTAGAATGCGGTACTAATTAAACTCTAGTGTTTAGTGAAATTCTGGGGGAAAAAAGGGCTTTTTGGTACTTCAAACAGACCTTTGTACATCATTCCCATAACGAATTACTGCTGGGGTTAATAACTGTTTATATTTCATGTGGAGGTGTCTCAGATAAAACTGGAGGTATCGCTCCACACAGACTTTGGAGTCTGCCTGTACCTGGAGAGCGTAAGGTAACTGAGTATCTACTTGGTCAAAGCAACTGAACATCATACTGCTGTAACAGCAGAGAGGACACCAAATATCCATTAGAACAGCTTGCTTATATTCTGGAATAGTTTATATTTAATTGACTGGGCAGCAAAAGATGTCTAAATGTCTGCTACCTTGGTCCCCAATATCCCTGACGGAATCATTAAGTTTCCACTTAGGTTGTAGAGGGGAGAACAAAGTAATTATGGAATCAGATTCCAGATTTCAGTTCACATGACAGAGAAAAGATGATCCTAGCAGAAAGCATGCTGTCGGACTACACAAATGAGTGCCCAGACTTGCAGCAAATTCTGTGCATTACGATCACCACTGCATAGTTAATATGCTGTCGACAGAGGTGGATGGAGAAAAATACAGCGGGGTGACTGGGAGTCAAGGATCATAAAAAAAGGCCATCTACTCAACATCTCAGTATGAGTGTTTAACAGGCTTTTTAATGGGAGGCTTTGTTTCTTTTTTGCCGTACACTTGAGCTAAAACGGAAAATGACCTCATTTTAGGATATTGTAACAGAATAGACAGTTGTATTTCATTCAAAATTGAGGCCATCATCCTCACATCCCAGAGCAGGCTGTGATGTAGTTTTATTTACTGCCTTTTCAAAATACTGCATGCAGGAGGACATTTTCACCTCACTAGTAGCCAAACTTCATAAAAAGACAACATGAAGGGACACTAAAAGATCACATCTAGCCAGAAAGGTGATCTTTTATTTTACACCTGTAATGCAACATCTTTTCAGAGGATTGTGCATACCAGGATCCCTAATATCTACCTTAATTCCATACAAGGAAGCCACTAAAAGAAAGACGCTACGCTTAAAGATTCATTTTTCTGAACCTGAATACCAAATATTCCAATCCCAAAAGTGGAAATGGAGGTAAGGGGATGGGTCAGTTTGGTTTTAGATATTTAAAGCAAACACAGAGAAACATTGAATGACCTTAGATGCAAAAGAGATTTCCAAAAATAATCACCACTATATTTCAAGTCATAGAAACATGTCAAACATTTTATTTCCAAAGAAATACCAATATATTTGATCTGCCATTCAACATCCTGTCATTAGGAACAAACATCATTTAATGTGAAATATAAAATGAATTCAACATAACCGTGCAACAATTAATGTATAAAAAAGCCTTGTCACTTACTGGCTGATTCCCTCAAATGAAGCTTCTTTGGAGACATTTCCACTGTCAGTATTAACACCACGCTGGGAGGGAAAAGATTAAAAGGACCATGATTCTGAGCCAAACACAAGTATTTAAAATTTAAATCACAGGGCGAACCTGACTGCAGTAAATCTTTAGGAAAACTTATGTATAAGTTTACCTGAATCACTATAAATAAAAAAACCCAGGCTGTTTGTTCAAATGCAGAACAATATAAGAAATTATTTGTTTCATAAGAGACCAGCGTAGAACTCAGGCGAGGATGTGGTGCTTAGGAAAATGGCAAGCTTTGATTTCTAATTCTCTTATGTCTTGGGACGGAGCTAGGAGACCTATACAATAATAAAGGGCAAGGGAATAACAAACGGGCAAGGTTTCTTCTAAATTAAATATTTAAAAATAAACTATTACGCACTGCCTTGGCAATGCTTACTATTTAAATTTGCATGCCGCTCCCCTAGAGCTTTCCATTCAAGCAATTAGCATAAGCAAGAGTATTTTGGCTGCTACACAGCAGATGAACACTTCTGACATGTGCCCGGGAAACCCTGTGGAGCAGTGTTACAATTCTGTATCTGGAATAAGACCACAGGAGGAGAGAACCAAGTTTCCATTCAGCCAGCAAAAAGAGAAGTGCTCTTTTCTTCTCTGTATACTCCTTCATGGCAGTGGGAGGAATGCGAAAGCATCACAGCTCCATCCTCTCAGCCAGGAATTAGGTGAAAATTCCCAATTACAACAGCTTTCTCACAAAGTGACAACTAATCAACAACTTGATGTGTAGAAATGAACGGTAAGAAGCACAAGATGGTCAAATATTCCCTTTCCCACTCATCTCTCTTAAAGAACATGAAAAAAGCCATAGGGTCATCTTTTATATGTGTATGTATAGAAATATAAGTGGAAGAAAGACTGAAAACTATTTAGGGCCTCTGTTCTTAATGGATAAACAAATCGGATCTCATGTTATGTGACTGCTTAAGGAGGGATTTTTTGTAAGACTTCTGTCTGGCAACTATCATGGGAAAACAAGAAATCCAGGAGCTGTCACTGCATTTGCTGTAAGAGAAAGCTCAGAGTCAGCAAATCATTTCTTATATAGATTGGAGACAAGAAATCAGATACTCTTACTATTGAGAGGTTTACAAAACATCTGTCAAGGAAAGAAGCTGGGGGAGAGGTAATGGGGAATAAGAAACTTGCAGGCTTTACATCCATTCATTCATCCTTCTTCCAGAGAAATAAGCAAGCACCATTCAAAATACTTGGCAGGTGTGTGATATCACTCCCTCCTCCCAGAAGTTGTTCTTACCAACCCACTCAATGCAGAAAAAGTATTCTCTGAATCCTTGCGGGATTCCCACAGAAAGGCCCAAACATGCTCATGACATGACCAGAGCAGTAAAAGAGAAAAATGGAGTTTGGAGTCAGTGTACATAGGCTGGAGGATAGCATGGTCGACATTAGATAGGCTTGTCATGTTTTACCAGAAAACAGATAAAACTTTTGGCAGAGAGAATATGAACTGGAAGGCCAGAGGTTACAAATCTTGAGATCATGGACGAGCCAGAAGACTAGATGACTATACACAGGTAGCTTCAAATTTGGCAAAGATGGGGAGGAAAAGATAGGGAATGACAGTGCAAAGAAATACTGAATAAACTGATCTCCTTATTGAAGAAAATGGGTAGTTATTCTTCAGAATAATATGACTCACCAAAGTAAGGAGCACAGCAGGTTTCTTCGAAGCCAAGACACTGGATATCTAAAAAGAAGTTTTAAATTGCTATTATTTTTCTTTTTTTCTTCCTTATAATCACATTGATACCAATTTCATCAACATTTGCTGTACACAAAGTAAACGAGCTGCAAAGACAAAAAATGCTCCTCTGATACCTTTCCGATATTGTAGCATTACCTGACACTTGCAGGTCAGTAGATCACAAAATATTTAGACAGAAACATAGTGCTTAAGTTGGTGGTGTCCTTTAAAGACATAAATACCAACTATAACTTAAGATTAAGTATATTGTCATCATTTGGAAGACAGAGGAAGTATGAGCCAAAAAGCTGTAATGTCACGCAGAAATAAGGAATAACAGGGTACTCTCTATCCTCAACACACTACTGCATATAAAACACACATGTTTTATTAACACATTATTATGTTACAATGTGCTAAATACTTAGTAATGAATGTTTACTGTTATTCTCACTGGGTCATCTTTTATTGACTAATACTTCTATTAGGCTCCTTCATATCTTTCAAACATTTACAAACTGAGAACAAAATCATTGGGCTTGTAGAGAACTGGGCTTTCAGAGCAGCTGCAGAAAGGTGGGCACTGAATTACACATTCCTTGAGGCAAGGAACAGATGACATAATTCCATGGAGCACAGTTCTACCAACTTTAAACAAGCTTAACAGCACATTAATAACATTAACAAAAGAAAGCATATGGCAGTGAGGTATAAA
The DNA here is from genome assembly GCF_000699105.1 of Pygoscelis adeliae. Taxonomy (NCBI): domain Eukaryota; kingdom Metazoa; phylum Chordata; class Aves; order Sphenisciformes; family Spheniscidae; genus Pygoscelis; species Pygoscelis adeliae. The sequence continues at coordinate 3,263,768 of NW_008824401.1, read as the reverse complement.
AATACAAATTCCACTTTTTTTTTTTCTCCCCATGAAATATCAGGATTACATACTCACACAGGTTGGTCATTTGTTGACATAAAACTATCCTCTAAATAAGGCCCACAGTGTCCTGATGGTGGAAAACCAATTCCTTGGCAAAAGTTATAAACAGAACCTTTGAAAGCTGAACAGTTTTGTTGCAAGCTTCAACAGCTTCTACCTACAGGTAGGAAACAGCTTTTATGTTGGGACAATTTACTGGTCCACATAAAGAGCTCTTTTTCCCATCAATGAATTTTTTAAGAAGTAAGAAAGCAGAGAATAGAACTGCAATAAAGGCATTTGCTGATGGAAAGTGATTCAAAACAACTAAGGTGACCTAAAATAAATGTGATTTCTAAACATAAAACAAGTATTTTCCACTAGCAATTTTCACCATGTGACAGATGAGCATTGGAGCGCCTACACTCTACACGACTCCAACTCACACACGTCAAAAAGCAACCTCTCCACAGCTTCCTCCACCCCTAGCTACTTAAACACAGGATCAAACTTCTCTTCATAGCTGGACTCATTATGAAAATTAAATGAAACATCCTCACAGCTGATGAGAGCAAAATTTTTGGTCTAGTGAGTCAGAGTTAGGGCTCTGCAGAGACAGAAGTATCAGAGTCTTCCTTTTCAAGCTGCTCTCCATGAAAATCACCCACAGAGCTTGGCAAGAATACTGCCCTCACCCTGCTGAGCCTTCCTACCAAAGAAAAGATAACTGGCCAGGTGCATAAGTATACAAACATCTGCTCAGAAACAAAATGAGAAACCTAACTAAGCAAGTCACACTTGCATTTAAAAATATTACTATATTTGCTTATTCAAATATTAGAATGATTCAACATAAACTAAGAGTAAGGCAGGCAGCCAGTCCTCACAGCTCCTTGGAGGCATAAAATAAATGTAAGCTCCCAAGTCAGAGCTAGGACATGCAACCTCCCTGACAGCAATCTCTCAAATCTCCAAGGCATTGCAAAAAATGTATTTAGCAACGTTTCTGTCAGATAAAGACACAGACCGACAGGTCTCATGATGCACAGAACATGTTTATGAGACTGTCTTTGGATTAAGACCTTAATATTCAGCTCAAAATGGCAGACTTTTAAAAAGAAAATAAAAAAAATTACAAGTGCTTTGTAAGAATGAAGGACGCTTTCCAGTAACTGGGGGGGAAAAAAGGTCCCACCAAGTCAGGAGACATCCAGTAAGCAGAGGACTAAAATTAAGCGAAGTCATTGCCACATATTGATTTTGTATCCACAGAAAAATATTCACAGACAGACAACTCACCTCGTTCACATAGTGGACTTCATCCACAGCGTATTTTTTCTTGAAGAATTCAGGGGGATTAATCCTTTGGAAACAAAAGAAACATTTGGTTTTAGCTTTACTGTTATATTTAATAGGCCACAGACAAAGAAATAATGTCCTCTACTATCACAACAATAGAATCAGATATGAGGAATGTTTTAATAATCTTATCCTTGACTCCATTTCTCAAAATAGGAGATTACACAGGAAGTTGCCATGGCTACAAAAATCAGTGTGCTTTAATCTAGTCCATGCTTGATACTTAGATTTCATGGTCTCCTCCTGAATTAAAGGGGTTTTTTTCCCCATTCACTCTACACAAGACAGTTTTGGTAAAAATTTTTGCCATGCCATTTGTATACAACTTTCCAACTCGCCAGACGTTGGAAGGATGTGGAAACAGCAAAAGACCAGCTTGCCCTGTGTTATATTCAAAGAATGAACAAAAAATTCATTTTCTACCCTGGTAGCCCCTCTGATGTGAGCATGAAGTGGACTGAGGGCTATGAAAACATGGGCTCTGCCACTTCTATTCCTCAGGACACCAGAGATCCACTCCTCTAACCCAACAGGATGTGCAACTTTACATGTCCACGTCCAAAATTAAATCACTTCTGCTGTCTTCTCCCCTGATACCCAACCACAGACTTTTTTCTAAATGCAAGAACAATGGAGGAGTCCTGTGAAAGACCTACTTGCAGTCAGTTGGCACAGACGCCGGCGTGGATCAGCACTCCAGGGTTCCCCCACCAGCCCCTGTACCAGTGGCTGTACCATTGCTCACATGCTTTCACTTCATGGTAGCAGTCAGTTATTCATGAGACTTTAGTCTCTGATTACAATCTCTACCCCCCCCCCCAAACTGAAATAAATATAATCAGTGTAATTCTGAAAATATAATCTCAAAAGACAAAACAAAAAAAACCCCAGCCAGCTTCCATCCTTCCACAGAGTAAAGAAAACAGGAAAAAAAAAATGTGGTTGGAAGAGCCAGAGTTTGGAGGATCCTGTGCATTTTGCTTCCTGGGAGACAGGAGGAGAGCAAGAGGTGTGTGCAGGACTGAACCTTCAGCTGTTTAAACGTTAGACTACAAAAGCACAAGACCAACTGGGAAAAGAATAAATTAGGCTGGAGACTGAAGACGAACTGCAGTGACGAACTGCAGAAGTGGTGGGACAAACAGCCCAGCATCTTTAGGAGGTGTTCCATAACAAAGGCATGTGCTGTAGCTGCCTGCAGTACCACGTGGCTAGAGCTCTGATTTATGTCATTTTTTTCAATCTTGTGCACTCGTTTTTCATTTTACATTCCTTCATGCTCCAAACACTACTGGGCTAAGACATGAACAACAACATGAAAACGTTTATTGTATTCTCAAGCAGTAAATCACAGATTTAAAAATTTATTTATCTGTGAAAGTACTACTCCAAAAGTAACACAATGAGTAAAATATCTCATTATATGTTCCCTTTTGCAATGCTCCTTTTGTGGACTCTTCCCATCACTGTTGGAGATTTCAAAGCAATTATCATTTATCTTCTCTCCCTGGTTAATTTCACATGTAATTAAAAAAAATCATCTGTCCTGGTTTCGGCAGGGATAGAGTTAATTTCCTTCCCAGTAGCTAGTACAGGGCTGTGTTTTGGATTTAGGATGAGAACAATGTTGATAACACACCGATGGTTTAGTTGTTGCTAAGTAGCGCTTACACTAGTCAAGGACTTTTCAGCTTCCCATGCTCTACCGACTGAGAAGGCTGGAGGTGCACAAGAAGCTGGGAGGGGGCACAGCCAGGACAGCTGACCCAAACTGGCCAGAGGGACATTCCATACCATGGGACGTCATGCTCAGTACAGAAACTGGGGGAAAGCTGGCCGGGGGGGGGCCACTGCTCAGGGACTGGTTGGGCATCGGTTGGCAGGCGGTGAGCAATTGCACTGTGCATCACTTGCTTTGTATATTATTATTATTATTACTATTATTACATTATTATTGTTGTTGTTGTTGTTATTATTACTTTATTTCAATTATTAAACTGTTTTTATATTAACCCACGAGTTTTTCTCACTTCTACT
>NW_008824401.1:3239525-3260331 GCF_000699105.1 Pygoscelis adeliae | reverse complement strand
CCGCGGGGGGCCGGGGGGCGGGGGGGGGAGTGAGCGAGCGGCTGTGTGGTGCTCAGTTGCCGACTGAGATTAAACCACGACATCACTATATCCTCTTATCTCTCTATACCCTGTATTTTATAGTTCCCTTACCCCAACTTTTGCATACTGTTTCTCCTACAGGCATCTCCTTTTCCCCTCTTTCATTCCTCACGCATTCAAGTACTTTAATATTCCAGAAACATCACAAACAGATTCAGCACTTTCCATTTTTGTTCCCTTTTAGAGTTTCAACCAATTCACCTGGTATCAGAAGAATCCCAACTGTAAAACCAGCTAATTTATGGCCAACGGTAATTTATGGTAATATATGCTTTTTAGAGCAATACCTCCAAAGCACCATTTACAATTAGCTGCATTGTTTGAATCCAAGAACTGTTTCTTATAAAGTAAATATTTCTTAAAAATATGCCGACAAATGTGCTGGATTTTATTCACTTCATTTAATGCTGTTTAAGTAAGAGTAGGTCTCATTTTCCGACACGCCAATAAGAAAACTTTTGTCTTTTCACAAACTGGTTTTCAGTTTGGGGTTTTTTTTGGTAGTTGCCTCCTATAGTTGTGTGGTCTACAGCACACTGCTGCTAATTTAATTCTTTGGCTATGGTTAATATTAATACTTTATTGATTCCATTCCAGCTGTAATCCCTCCAACATCTCTTCTTAGGTACACTATCACTCTTTTGAGGAACAGAAGTAGCTCATCATCCTTTCAAGGCTGAGGATTTTTTCTCTACTTTGAGAGAAAAAAACCAGCAGCTTCCCACAATCCTCCATCCTCTCTCTCAGCTATTAAATTAGGTCATCTTCCATGATACTTTCGACTCCCATCACACCTAATGACAAGCTGCCACGTTTCCCAGATGTGTACCTCCTTGCTGGTCTTGTTCTTGCTACTTTGCTTAGAAGTCAGCAAGACTTTCAGTACGAAGTAGAGAGCCAGACTTCTCAGCTCTTCTCTGAAGCACTCAGGGCTCTGCCTCACTTCTTTTCCTCAGCCATTTAGCACCTCTGACTAGATGGTAAAATAAATTCACATAGACTTCTCACAAACTACCATTCCCTACCCATCCCATGAGAGCCATGATGCTTCAGTGATGAAGCCACCTCTCCCACTGGGAAGATTTCTGCAAAGATCTACCCTATTGCAGAACCGTGCATGTGGAAGGAAAAAGTGCACATGGAAGTTTGTATTAAAGCAGAAAAATTCTGTGCTGTCACCTATAGAAAAGCAGTATAGAAGGCAAAAAAAAAAGCTCAGGGAGAAAGAGGAGCAAAGATGATCCTCATTAAGACCTTTCCATATTCTCTCCAGTCTCTTCATTTGTTTCCCCAGTTTAGTGGGAATCTATGAAAGATTATTATGCACCAACATTGTAGTTACTGTTAAAAAAAGTACCAGTGCGGAGTTCCTTATCTGAGACAGGGCTCAGTGTTCATTTTTATCCAATTTAAATGCAAAACAGGCTAAAGTCTAGCACTGACCATCACTGTCACAGGGAATAGTACCTTCCACAGAATGCTCACTGGCATCATGAAAATCAGAAGTTATATTCAGTTATGATAATTTCAAGTACATCTGATACTTCATAGAGATGAGGTGTACTTCTCTCTACAAACGACTGTTAGGCAGGTAGAATAAGTTAATTGGTTACAATTTTTAGGTTTGGCTTTGTCTTTCATAATGCTGCTATGGGCTGCCAGTTTCAAAATTCTGATTAATCACTGCAGAGACTACACACAAGAAACCCCCACAGCAAGTCATAAATTAATTAGAAGGACCACCCAAGTGGAAGATGTGATCCCAGATATTATTGAATCATGTCTCTCCTTACCTATCAAAAAAACCCCAAAAAACTTCTGTAAACAGATGTGAACAGAAGCAATGGCCTAATTTTTACGGGCTTTTGGGGCGGGGAAAAAAAATGTGCAAAAATTTTTAGATTTCCTGACAACATAAATTAGCAAAAACCTACAGAGAATAGTGCACTTCAGCCCTAAAAAGGCTCAATATCCTTTCCCTATAGTTTTCTAACTCCAGCCAAGCAAATACCAGCGTTAGTTAGAAATGTCAATAGTTAGCTTCCAGAATAGTAGGAGTCATCATTTTATCTTATAATGGAAATAAGCAACTCCAAACTCCTGGAACTGCATCATGCCCAAGTACGCATGCCCAAGTGGCTAGGTAAAAATCTGCCATCTCATAGTTTATGGCCATTAGAAAGAAAACATTAAGAGTCCAGCACTTCTATTTATTAATAAGAATACAGTCCTCATTTTTTGTCACCAAAGGATCCCTTAAATAAGCGACTGTCTCTAGTTCACCACTTACAATTCATCACAATTTCCAGTCCAGTGAAAAAGCTTGAGTTATTTTCAGTTTAAACACCAAAGCTGTTTACATCCTGCAGATGCTTCCTACATAACTCTTCCCTCTTCCATGTTCTTCTACCCAATCTAGTTCACCTACTTGGTTTCTTACTCTCAAGATTCTCATAGCAATTGGGAAATGCTGAAGATGGCCTAAAGATGTGAAGCTACATTTTAAAGAGAAGATTCGAATTCTGATGCACTGTCTCATTTTAAAAGCTAAGGTTTTATTAAAGCACCAAATATTGAAGATTCACCTTTCAATCATAACAAGTGACAACTTTATTATAAACAAAATTCTACTGAGGTAGCAACGGGAAAAAGAAGAGGAGGAGGAGCAGCAATACTTTCACTATAAAAGTACAGTGTGAAAAGCTAAGTAATACCCCACATTACCTATACTTCATTTCTCTTATACATCGATCAAACATGAAAACCACCAGCAAAAGAGTAAGGAGCGTAGTATTAAAAACTAGTAACCAGGAATCCCAGTCAGTCAATCAGCTTAGTGAAAAATTCCCAGTTTATTCTAAACTTTTCCATTTGGTTTAACTAAATTCACAGCGGTACGTGATGGCATGTTTAAAAACCAAGATGCTTCACCAAATCACAACCTAATCACGCCAGTGCAGATGCTGCCACCAATTTTGACAGACCACAGAATTACGACTGGCTTCACTTCAATGCGATCCTTCAAACAGGAATGGAACACTGACTCCTCTGTTTATCCATCAGTAAGATGAACAGCTCTGACATCCTATCTATAAATACACCAAAAAATAGATTTTGAAGCTTTTATATAGTTGGACAAAATTAAAACCTCTTTTTTTTTTTTTGCAGTATTTTATTAACCATGTTGTGTTTCCACTTTAAACCAAATAAAAACTTGGTCTCATTGTCTAAAACCATTTTAAAGCTGTTGTTCATTACACTGCACAAGAATTCATAACAACAAATCTTAAGAGATTTGTACAAATTTGACATTACTGTAAGAATTCCATTAAGCAACATTTCTTTGTATTCTAAAGGACTCTGAAGCAAGAGCCTCATAATACCAACATGATAAAAGAGTGTTCTAGTTTTCAGAACTGCATTCAGAAGAGAGGTACAAATGAGATGGATCTAAATCACAAATGCCAAAGAAAAACTGTGAACAGAATTTATAACAGCTGATAGCTATTCCTGAAAGAAATGCATCTAAGCCAACTGCTAATATATTTGCAACCTAATTGCTGATGTACATTCATCTGTATATGTTTTCATTTGCATCTAAATATTCTTCCAGACAATCTTCAATGTATTTAACAACTTCTTCCTACTGGTCGCTTTGTATTTGCATTTTTTAATGCTTCTAGGACAGATTTTCAGTTTTTAGCTTTTACAGTGTACCAGCTCTAAAATGAAATTCAGCTTTTCCTGAAGTAGTCCAATTTAGCTTTTCTTCAGCATTTCAGTTGAAGTTCCTAATTCAAGATTATTTATCTTACTGCATAGCCTAGAATGTAAAACTATTCCTGTTGGAAAAAAAAATCCTTAACGGTATGTTCATTACAAAAATTGGAGAAATTCCAATTGGGATTAATTTCAAAACATTTTCTACAAATTCTACATTTTGTTACTAAACGATTACAGACACACACTCAAATAGATATGTACATATACACCTCAGAAATGACCTGAGCACCTTTAGCAGAGAAAGTCAACAACAGGAGGTCTCAAGCTTCCTGAAGTGTGCAAGTTGACTGCATCGTCTCCTCTAAAAGTTGCACAGGACTCCTCCCTCCCCACAACACAGATTAATCAAAAAGCTTTAGCTTTCTGCACCCTGTTAACACCAAGAAGCCACACCATTCACTGCATCAGCCAGTTCTGCACCAGTCCGCTAACAGACGTTCAGTCTAAGAAAAAGTCCACTGAATTGCAAGGTCCCTCCCTCCATAGGGCTGTCTTAATGTCAGTGCTACTTTTACATACCTTCCATTTCCTAACATATCTGCAAGCGATTCACAGATTATAAAAGCCAGGAAAGATCGGAATAAGCACATGTATTTCATTTTTAGTTTGATTTCTAGATGCTTTGATTTTCAGACATCTGATATTGTTATATGTCCTGCTGTTAGATTTTGCTAACAGCATCCTCTCTCTCTTCCCTACTCAAATTCTCACAAGCAGCCTGGAGAAGCCCTTGGTCAGCTCTTTTAAAATATTTGGATAAAAAAATGACCTTTAGGAGCTACTTAGCTTTCTTTAGGTTTACTGCTGGAATAGAAACTAGTTCATCACCATCAATTTGTGATGCTTCACATATTTTTTGTTTCTCTCAAATACAGAATGAAAATACTTTATTGAATATTTACCTTAATAACAATGCAGAAATGGCAGTTGCACCATTTCCATCTACTAGCAGAAGCTGTTTGAATTGTAACTGCCAGCTTTGCTTTCTCTTTCATGTTGTACTAATCACTTGCCTTAAGCTTGTCCTCTCATCCACCTGAGATCGTTCAGAGCTCCCCGTTAGCCAAGTTCCCTTGTGATCAGCTTGTCAGCATAGTCAGACACATAAGAACCACGAGCACACTTGTAAGTATTATAGGTTTTATGTTCACTTATACATTACAAAAAACAGTTCTTCATTTCTGTTGCTTTACACCTACACAATTTATAAAAAACCTTTAATTTTAAGATTTGAATGGTTTTACAGAATTCCTTAAGTCTTCATATCTGGCCTTGTTTGTGTTTTGAAGCTATTCTGCAAGAAGGGTGCGTTACTGCACTGCTACATGTAAGAGAAAGCAATACGTGTATCCTAACATAAGCTCCAATGTCAGGTAACCGTTCTGCAAAAATAAATACTAAGTTAATACCACATGGTACAGACAACAAAGCAGTCTTCCAGGCTCTCTGAGCACACATGCTATCAATGAACATATATTAGGGCCAAATGATGAGAATCACCTGCAATTTCTAAGCACTGAATCTGACTTTAGCCAAAAAACCATCAACATTCATTTAATTTATTTTTTAAAAGGATGAGCAGGAATCTCTAAATGAAAGTCAACAACCATTTTGAGGATCTCTTAGTATGTCAGGGAGGAAGACAGCAAGTACTGACACAAAGCAAGACATGCCATACTAAAGACTATCTCCTGCAATTAAAATACAAATCCACAAGTCTTGTCCACTACTTATGTCTTTCAGATCCACAGCTCCTGGCAATTACCAGAAAGTGATGTTCTTACAAGCAGTAATTAAAAGTAAGAATTAACATAGTTGGAACAATAACAGAATAGGCAAATATCAAAGACACTATTAATGACAAAGTCTAAAGCAAGAGGGTTTCTACACAATAATGTTCAGGGTACAGTGCTCTCCTAAAAGGTCCTACAAGTATTATTGCCTAAAATGCATGAAAAATTGTCCAAGTTCATATCACAAAATCAGAAGATGAAGATTCTTGATGCAGTGAGACAGAAAAGCTAAAACTAGCAAACTTCACAGTAAAGCTTTCTGCTTTACAGGGATACAACAGTATTGCTTCCTCCATTCCACCCTAACTTTCACATTCAGAGTAACAGATATAAAACACCACTTTGTGGCAAATTCACTTTGTCTTGAGCAAATAGTCTCTATTAAGCAAAGCAAATGCCTACATCAGCCTGCACATAGTGCCTGTACGTGGCACTGCGGCATGCACACATTTACTGCCAGCAAGTCATTGCACGAGTTACATTGCATTTTTCCTCACTTACATGAGAGGAAACACATGCGCAAGGAGTAAATTGGACAAGCGTAGTGCTTCAGCAATTGAAGTTCCACACAGTCAACAACTCATTTCTCAGGCCTTGCTAGAATGAGCTTAAAGCAGAGTAAACATTTCAGTGAAACTGCATACAAAGAATAAGAACCTTGGCAAAAATTAAACCAGATGAATAGAAATACATCAGCAAAGCATGTAGAGCTGGAGGAGGGAAAGGGATACAAAAGCAGTGTTTTAACGCTGTCAGAGATGCACCAATAAACTCCCTCCTCATTACAATATCATCAAGTTAACAGATGGCAAAGCATTAACCAAACAAGAGGGTGTTGAGAACTGCTAGAAAGAACAACACAGGAGGCTTTACAAGATACCAGCAGATGTTCCTGACTGTGTCCAAAAAAATGCAATCACCTATATATCCAAAAGGAATTTCACTATCTCAAACAAGAAGGTTAAAAGGCATCAAGCTAGATTTAAAACAAAACAGTTCTAATGGGCTTGCTGGTATCACAGGCAGCCTCCAGCAATGTTTTGACTACCTTAATGTTATTCCCTTTCCACATTTCTCTAGATTTATGTTTTATCCTTTGAAAGACAGAAGTACCTGCACACACGTAAACTCAGACTCCTTGCTCCTTTTGATACAGTCCAGAGCAAGATGGATTTTGAGAAAATAACAGAATTTAAAAGAAATTGAACTGAAGATGAAGACTCAAACTGATTTGACTGGACAAGGTAACCAGGGCTGTAACTGAAGCTATGTCTAGCAGAGGGACAGAATGGTAGAGTCCACATGCATGATGCTGGACACAGGATGCTGGGTATATGACACTGGACTTCCCAGTGCTACACACAGATTATGCAGAAGCAGAATAACTACGAGCAACATACAGACCATTGGACTTACTAAATAAGAAATGAAGTATTGAGGAGACTCTCCTTAGGCTCTTCTTAATAAAAGCCAAGCTCTGAACTACTTATTTCATCTACTTAAAATGTACAGTCTCACTGCTCCTGCTCAGCTATTCCCACCACAGGCATTCCCAAAAGATGAAAAGTTCTTTAGGTTTTCTATAAATTCTACCTCAAGAGGCAGTGCCCTGATTAGACATTGAAGAGAGACTATCAAGAGCTACCCCAAAAAAACAAAAACACCGAAAACTTGCAATTGGTAACCTTTGCTTTATTTCTTTCTGCAAATAAAATTCTTCCTTGGAGAGAAGGGATCTATACCAGTACAGAAAAAACTGTAATAAAGGAAATGTTTATACACTGAAATCCCTGAAAGATTTCTTGTAGCATAACACTGCTGACAAATACTCATTAGAAAGCCCTCCTCCCAAAAAAAGGCACAATAAGAATTACAGTGGTTAAGAGGGTAAGTGTAATTTCTAGGTCACTATATAGCAACAGTGTTCCACTCAAACACTGGTCTCAATTCATGCTTAACTGAGAGAGTTACACACTGAATCTGTCAGTAGCAGATGTTCTGCTTTTACTTTGGAAAAATGCCTATATTGGGGGGAAAACGAACAATATTTTATGTCCCACACATAAAAGCACTACAACAAGCTCTGGAATGTGTGCAGCATGTCCCGCAGCTCCCATATTATTTGGTAATAGCATGAAAGGAAGCAGTACTGATGTTTACAGCAGCATTAAGATGCCCTGAACAGTTTTAAGAAGGGGATGATAGTATTCCCATCTTATAACCTGTAAAGAAAACTAAATCACAAAGAAATTAAAGGAACTTGCCACAATAACTCATTGGGCATAAAGAAAAGGCAGAACGTACCCATGCAAACAGTGGCCAATCAACTATGCCACGTTGCCCCTCTAAGACAAAGAAGTAACTGGCATCCCCCAGGAGCAGGGTCAAGGCCAAGCACTCTGACACCCAGAGCTTCAGCAAGTACACAGGCAAAGGGGTACACAGCAAATAAAACACAACCTGCCTGTTTTTCACTCACATTTAGCTCTTAAAAAGCATTAATATTGATTATACTTTTCCCTATCCTGTTTTAACAAAACAGCGGGTTTGTTTTTTCTTCATTGTACGTTTCTCAACACAGACAACACCAGAGTCCTTCCTGAGCATACAGACAGACACAGCACAGGTCGCAGGGAATAAAAAACCTAGAGAAAACAGTTACCATCAAGAGCTGAGAACATGGAAAGAAGTGCAAGAATAGAGGCACCACTGTAGGTATTTCACTTGAGAGTTTTTTCACTGAAGTGCCTTCTCAAATCCAGGCCGACAAGAAGCAGAGCGCTCAAACCAGGCAGCTGCACAGCAGAAGGCAGCATGGAGATGCAGAGCCTTGTCGGAGCACTGCTGGAAAATCCCCATGGGCATTTCTTTTGCTGCAATTTACCTTCCTACCAGCAGCAGCCGAGTCCTTGGAAAAAAAACACATGGAACGCCTGATCAGAAGAAAACTTGGGTTCTCTGATATTTCAAAATCCTATCAGGAGTTTATATCACTGAAGTTGATACTCCTGCTAGCACATTAAATAAAGTATAAAACAAGAAATGCCTGGTGGGGGTTATCAACATTCCCTGTCATACGACAGGAATGAGACATGCGTAGGCAAGACTTAACTTTCTCATGCTGTGGTTTGAAGCCACATCAGGATATTAAAAAAAACTCTGGTGCAGCACTGTCAAGCAGATTTACTTAGTGCTGCTTCTATTTCTCAATACACCCGAATCAAAAAGAGGAGAGGAAAAAGAAGCACTTTAACGCTTACTAAATCACCAACTTGTGCATCCAGTTAAAGGTGTATGCTGGTAGAGATTGCAAATCAATGGACTGATATAAATTACTATTATTGTTTAAAACATTCTCAATAAGAAATACAAGGAAACTTAAGCAGCTAGAAAGCAAAGATTTATAAAAATAATTACTGAAGTAAAAGTCATAGAAACAATACACATTCATCCTGGACCATCAAGGCTCATGGACAATTAGAATACTGGGACAATGACTAAATTGATCATTTGAGAAGTTAGAGCATTCGAGCAGCACTGTTTAGAGAAAAATAATCATCAGTAAAGTGGCAAGAGCAATCCAGACACTAATTATTCTGTAAAAGTAATTTTTATCCACAGAGAAATACCATAATAAATGAATGGAAGACAAGAAATGAAAATCACTGTACTATGGAGAGAATTGGAGTCATGGAAAATAAGCAGCATGGGGAATTGCACAAGTAAGTCTTGTCAATCAAAAGCAACCAGCTTTACTGTATGGTTTTGAAAGGATCGGATGAAGGGTAAAGCAACAGATGTCCTATCTGAATAATAGTAAAATATTTGATAAAAATCTCTCTCAAGACTGTTACTCTCCAAAATCAACTCAAATTGGCTTGGACAGTAACACTACGATGTGACCTGAAACCCAATGACTAGTCATAATAAAAAAGTGAAAAACCTAAAGCAGAAAATAAAAATAAATAGATAAAAAGATGAGCTTTTCAAGGGCTGGGAAACCCTCCAGCCGCCACACTGAAAAGTGCTGTATCAATTTAGACTGATGTTCTCAGAAGTTAAATGATAAACAGCAGTGGACTTCAAGTCTTGATTAGTGGGATACTGCAAAGACTGAAATTAGTTCTGATGCTATTCAGAAACAGAAGCAGGACTGAATATGTTCATGAGGTCCACAGATGGCATTTGCAGGTGGTAACAAACTTTGCAGATAAATTGCAATTGCCAGTTGGTACAAAGCAGTAATGAGATGACCTAAAGTGATTAAAAACTGATATTTTTTTTTTTAACAGCAAAATAAAGATTCAGTGGGTAGGGGGAAGGGACAAATGGCAGGAAGAGATCAAACTGATAGACATGGAAAAAGAAAACACTAAACATATTTCATTTTAGAGAAAAAATAACAAGAAAAAATAGCAGGGGATGATATGGTAGATCAGTTCAAAAGGTAAAACCAAAGACCCTTCTAGAGTATACTATCTGAATACACAGCTCCAGAGCGTGCTACAGAGAAGAGGACCTGTATGCACCACATCAATAAAACTCATCTAGAAAATGTCCTTCATTCCTGCAAAATCTACATCAAGAGGAGCAATTAAGGTGATTTAGAGTTTGTTCCCTACAGCACCTACATACACTCCACTACCTTTCCAAAAAGTTGTCTCCAATCTCAGCTTGCACAGAATGGGCTCACTACAGACCTTGCCTTCCTGTAGCCAAGCCTAGGGCTAATTAATGCATCTGTCTCAGCCACCATGATATAGTCAGATATGTACCATGCTGTACACAATTTAATACTCACAATTATTCAAAATACAAATGCCACAAAATTTCACTAACCCCCATTAAGAAAAAGAGATCAAGAAAGCTATTTCTTAGCTTCTGGTTTTCATGGTCACATACAGTCTATAGGGAAAAAAAAAAAGGGTAAAAGCCTAAATAGCCTGAAAAGCTCTTTTTTTACAAAAGTGTTTGGGGGGAAAAAGCAAACAAACAAAAAAACCAACCACATACTTCTGCACTTTTTTTTCCAAAGCCAGTAAAACTTCTCAGCTTTGCTGCAGTCAGTCAAGTTTCATCACCAAAACCAAAGGTTGGTTTTGGTTGTAACCTATTTAGAAAATGATGACAGTGTTTAAAAAGCTTCCTCTTTAGGCCACTGAGAAATTACTAACATTCGCAGAGCATTTCATTGTGCTTTATTACAGCTCCAAAGTGCCACACCAAGGTTCAACTTTGCAAATACAGATAGCTTCCAATCAAATTCATGGAAAAACGTTACTTACAGTGGATGCAACACTAGATTAATGTTGTTATACTTACCAATCAGCCAGCAGGGCTTCAAAGAAAACACAGGAAATTGCACATAAATATTGCTCTGTCCCATTTAATATGTATTTCTAAAGTTAGAGCATGAAAGCGTTAAATATTTTTGTTTTCCATTAAAAACACCCTTTACATGGCAAGGCAATTAAGTTATTTTGGCGTCCACTCCACATAAAGCAGCTGCTGTACAGTATGTTTTACTTTATAAAATATCTTTAATCAGCACACTGACTAGTTCTGTCATTTATAATTAAGGAGGTAAATGGCAGGTGCAGCATTAATTAGTGAAATTGAAGTCTCTCTGCAAGACATGCAGTCATACCAACTTAACACTTCCTAGGAATAGAAGTGATTGCTAACAGCTTTGCACCACAAACTTGACTAGGTAAGACCATGATGAGAAAGAGGGGCATTTACAACACAGTTATGCTTCCAAAGCCTTTACAATCTTATATTACCAGATTCATTTCTTAAACTCTTCCTCCGAAAGCAAGAATAGAAAAATACTTCAGGAGCGCAAAAGCCTACCCACTAAACCATCCTGCAAGAGTCTGTTTCTGCCCTACAAACACCGGGAGGGGCAGGGGGCAGAGGTACAGATCAAGAAAGAGGCAAAGCGGTTCTCTTAGTTTAAAAGATTTTCCCAGCCAACAACTAAGAAATGGGCTAGCCCAACATTTGGAGAAATGCCCACACTCATAATTTAAAGACAGACAGTTGTTGCTATCCCTTCCCAACATGAAAGTAGGACCACCAGTCCTACAATTATCCTCATAACAATTCTGCGAATGACACCTTAAGAGGTTGTGAGGTTTTTGGAGAACATCCATAGTCTGTGAGTTAAATTAAATCTCTCCTCCCTTTTAAAACTGCAGAGGTTATTTTGGCTTGAAGGACTTCTGAAAGGTAGCCTTACAGCTATTTACAAATCTTTAGAACATGCACATTCAGCAAGAAGTCCTACAAGATGAGCAACACTTCCAAAGAAGTGGTAGTCATCCTCAACACCGGTACTATGTTGTGCTGGGTCCTTGGCAGACCACAGCCCAGGGTGGTGCATTCATCATCTCCGTGTTCACCTGTTCTGCAGAGTCCCCAGGTACCACCTCAGCATGCAAAATTGTTCATAAAAACAGGTGCAGTTGGCAAGATTAAAATAATTACAGTGTTCATGGTCTCATTTGTAAACTAATAGTCTGCTCATCTCCAAGCAAATGCTCTCAGACACCATTGGGTTTGGCCAAACTAAGACTGCAATTTGAAAGAAGCCAAGAAGCCCCACTTTCGCATTACTTCAAGGCAAAAAGGTTACCCCTTCTGGCTGCCACATTACCTAAGCTACGTTTCAAAAACAACTCAAATATGTGTCCTTCAGAAGTGAAAGCACAACAGTACCATCAAACAATACATTTAGTAACACAGTAGTAGTAAAGTAGTAGTAAAGAGCCTTCTGCATTAAGAGAATCTGCATTTCTGCCTAAACTCACATAGCAGATTCCCACATCTGCCTTAAATAGAAAGCAATATAAACACCAGGCAAAGAAACTGTGCTATGAACTAGATGACCAGCTGTAGACCTCTGTAAAATACCAACCTCACAAATACTGTACAAGGCGTTGAATTGATTTGTGCTTCAATGATGTTAAATGAATGTTTCTTCAGTGGGTAGATAGTGCCTTCCACATGCACAGAAACAAGCACTTCCAAGGCAAACTATAGTAGATAAACAGCAGCGGAGGGAAGGCAAACTTGTTTGTGTTTTTCTTTCAGTGCTAATTTTGACTTAAAATTGAGTCTTCTGGGAAGGAACACAATCCCTAGCTGTGTGCAGTACCCCCTGCCAACCAACTTACGAAGCAGAACTGCTACTGACTCACAAATTAGTTATTCATCCGTCCTCCTTCTGACAAGCAGAAAAAGTACATGACAACGGCTGACAGAAGAGAAAACAAAGATTCAAACAGAGGGATTCAGGAAGGGTAAGGAGGAGAATTTAGAAAACAAGGGTGCTGTGATAAAGACAATTTGTTATACTCTGCAAGAAGACACAACTACAATAAACCACTTTTAACCAGACTTGTAATTCTGTAAATGAACCAATAACAAGCACTGCACAAACAAATCAATAAGGCCACCGTTTATAAACACCACAATATTTTGTTCGAAAATGCAAAATGAGACAGTGGAATTTCAATAGTATTTTTAAGCCCTTTCAGATTAGGCACAGTCAGCGTGGGTATGAAACAGCTGATTTGAACTAGCAGAAGAGAACTTAGGGGGAGGAAAAAGGTTTGTCTATAAACGGGAACAAGCATCACTAGGGAACACACTTTAGAGAGTACACATGGGGGTTAAACAGAACCTACCCTCGCAGACAGGTGCAACTCTCAGCTGAAATATGTCAGACAGCAGTATTCACATTTTTATGCTATCACAAACAATTTCAGTTCCCAGGCAGGTCTAAGACAGTGATATTCATATAAACTCTCCGAGAAGACAGCAGCCATACCCTACCATATGGTCTGGCACAGTTCAGCATATGGGATTGGTTGCGATTGTTTTCATTTTCCCAAAATTAGCATTAAAATATAAGTGATAGCTTCAATTAGAAGCGAAGCAACCTGAGCTCATAATATTAAATTAGAAGTAATCCAATATTCTGAGACAATGTAGACAACAAAAAAATTTACAGTTTGTTAGAGGGTATAAATACAATGAAGACTGAGAAAAGAAACGAACACATAAATAAATCAATTCTTCCACTACTATGGCACTGAGCAATATTTACTACCAATGTGGACAGAAAGAGAGGTGTTTATGACATACTCACAGAACAGAATTAAAATCACATTCCCCAGTCTGTCAGTTCATATCAAAAAAAGTATCAAAGAGGCTAAAGTACCTTCTGCCATTCAAAAAGCTTCATTAGCTAAGGCGGCTGCAAACTGGTAAAGCAACTTGAAAAAGCCTGTTTTACTATTGAACTTGTTCAGTCTTAACACAAGACTTCTACTTTTCTTTATGGTTCAGCTTCCTTTCATGGATGGGCTCCAATTCTAAAGGTATTCTCTATCAAATGGTGGTGGATCATTTGATATCATATGACCAATACCAATTGATCACATTTTGTATCATTGTACGTACATATCACTACAATTCACAACGAATGATTTGGTAGAATCTGATTAAAATGAGATAGCATTCCAGCTCTACAGACAGTTACATTATATGAAGTACTCACATACATCAGAACACAGTTAAAAGATACGTCTTACTTTCCCATCCAAACTGCATAGCTTTCAGGGAGTTGTGGAACAAAAAGCATGGATCTTCCAGTATCAACATCTACTGCTCCAAAGCAGCCTGCTTCAGTTACTCCAAAAGTCCAGTGAAAGTAAGATTCCTAAGTTAAGACAAAATATATTCTTAAAAGAAAACCCTCACTTCTACCAGCTCTAAAAATACACTACAGTACATACTAATTCCTACTTCCATGTATCCGAAAGAGATCTCTCTTGCTTTTGGAGGACGGGAAGTGGTTTAGGTCTAAAGCTTTTCAGACTGATTAGTTTTAGGCTACAACAATACAAATCTCTCTGTTGACAACTGGAAAGGATCAGAGATTAATAAGCTACCATAAGAAATAAACAGGTCAACTCAGCACAATAAACATACACCACACAATAAAATACATTCTTCCAATCTAGAATTAGGCAACGTAGTATCAGGAAGAAACAATCATGCCACATGAGACAAGGCAAAAGCAGAGTGCAGATTCATTGGGTTGTGATGGCACAGTGCTGAAGTGAAGACCCAACCTCCCCCAGAAAAGAGGAAGCTGCACTGGGAACAGCCTTTAGCCAAGAGTTATTTTAAGAACAAGCAAGCAAACAACAAAACACCTAACAATAGAGAGATGAATTTTGGTAAGGACAGAGGTATGCTCTGATACCCTGAAAGGTGCATCTCCTGTAAAAACAGACCAATAACTACATTAAGATGTGCGCTGTCTAGATTAGAATTTATTGGGTTTGTTTCTTCATAACATACAACAGCTCAATTAAATTCTCAAAACAAAGTTCTGTAGCAGCCATGCAAAGTATGGGGTATGCATAATTAGAGTTCTGTTACGCCAACATCCCCAAAAACTAAGAATGCATTCAGCATGACATTAACAACTGAAGTCCTATTTGTGGCAGAACACCACATGGGTACTTAAGGAAGAGTCTAATTTGAGAAGACACATGTTGTAAATTCTAAGATACATCCTGCTTTGTAGAATACACTATTTATAAAAGCTTGAAATACACTTTTTAGGTCCACCGTAACTGGTTTCACTACAGAAAGAAGGTTAGTTTTTGGGTCACAGACAAGACTGAAAAAGCTAAGAAATATTCCATTGCCATCTTTAACATTATGTTAAACACTGATAGGCAGTAGGGCCTTGAACAGGTTTAGGCCCTTTAAACCAGATAATGAGCCTGCATACTAAAGCACTGAAAGAGGGAGTAACTTGAAGCTGAAGAGGCAATGTTATAAAGAAGCCAATTTATTTAAGTGAAGCAAGGCAATGCACACATGAGAGATAAAGGGAAAGTAATTAAAAACCATTTAAAAATTCATGCAGTTGAAGAGAGTTTCTTAATTTGATTTGAAGTTTTGATTCAGCTCTTACCTGGCGAAACACAATACCAGTATCAGTACAGTATCTCTGGGTTTCTTCTCCACCCTGCAGCAGAACAACTGAATTCTTCTGGACATCCCTATTCTGTCTCAGGCGATCACACAGTCGTCTTCTATTCAGGGCAAAGAGTGCTACAGGCACTTTCAAGGTCTCATTCCCCAGCCAAAAGGAGGGTCTAGAAAAGATTTTTTTAATTGACAATTAATGGAAGACAAAGACAGTGGTTAGCACAATTCAAACACACAGTGTTTGTTACTTTAGTCTAGAGCAGAAAACTCTACAAACAAGATGCTAATCACTCAAGGGGAAGAGATGCTGTATACAAGCATCGCTCTCGAGTGATGATCAAACATTGTTCATACAAGTACCAAAGGAAAAAGATGGCAACAGGAGACAGGGCTGGCTGCAGCTATGGCCCACAGCATGTCACTTGTTACATTCCTTTAGGTAAAGCAACACGAAAAGTAGATGCAGAAAGCGACAACAGCCTACGTCGGCTGAGTAAAGGCAAAACAGGAGAGAAGAAAATGAGTTCTGAGTTACTGAAAACAGAAGTGGAAGGTTACATTAAGTCTGGCGAATTTCAGCAAGTCCTGGGAAACGTTCAGTACCTGAAACAGGGACTGGAGAGAAAAGATGGCAGATAGCAGATGCAGGACAACAGCATTTCCCGTACTCACACAGTACCTGCAAATTTCTTTTCTATGTACATATGTTTATTCTTGCAGGCATACAAGCGGCTTCAGCAAGTGACTGAACTCACACCCGTGGCCGCAGGAGCATGTCCCTGGTACCAGTGACCTCCTGCTATACATCACCACCTGCCCCTAAGGCAGCACAAACGTGCTGAGACAGCCCAGAAAGTTTCTGAAAGATTGTACTCAACAGAGCCGCAACTGGGAGAATACAGTTTAAAAGTAGAGAGCGCTCTCTTAAAATAAACTGGTTATTAAGTAATTTAAGGTTTTTAAAGTACTACAAGAATATATTGCTGATTCATTCACTTTTGATATAGGTCCCTACCTGCACTTTTTGGAGCTTTACCAGTAGAAGCACAGTAGCTTATTGTAGGATTTATTTTTTTTTAATCAGATGAGGAGAGAAGAATCTAAGAGCACTCCCTTTTTTTTTATGTTTAATATAGAAAAGCTGTGCTTTGGAGCTTCACTATTACAGATGAATACTGTGTTACCAAAAAAATCCTATGATTTAAGTCCAGTTTGTCCCTCCACCTCAGCTTCTCTCAGCTTATTGAAGACTAACTGGCTAGATGGTCATTTTCTATCAGATACGCTTCTAGAGGAGATGACAGAAAGGTGCAGTCAAATTGTTACTATGTTAAAATGACAAGAAATTAAGCACCAAGGGACTTAACCTTAGAGAAGCAGAGCTCCACATCTTAATTATTATATAGTTTTCACTGGCAAGATGAAAGCTAACCTTTGATTTATAGCTGCATAAAGTAACCTTCTGAAAGACTTTATCAGCTTCAGAAATGCAAACCCTATAATTTCTTACTGCAGACACAGCATAAAAGAGCTAATAAAATATTTTATTTTACTTGTTTATAACTACTTGATATAACAGCGTAAGTAATTTTAGAAAGTGAAAGACTGCTCTTGCTAATCCAATTTTCAAACTATCTGCCTAGGAGTTCAGCTGATGGTGCACAAAACCCAAATGTGTCTATTTTTATTACTTCCCACACACACCTGATAACCCAGCACCACGGGAGGTGATCATGACAAGGGCTGCAGACTACCTATTGAGGATCATCAGCATAGAGTGGAAGCACAGTATAAGCTTTCGTTTTGGGGTACCCATGTCTGTAGGAAGAATGAAGAAAGTTCATACAATCCTAGCAAAAGCTACTTAAAGTTTTAAATCAGATAGCGAACCTTAAACTAAATATGGGCAAGGCTTTTCAGGTGCAAAGCTCTAGCTCAGCAACTCAGCAATGCACACGAGGTTGAAAATGCTGTTATCCAAGCAAGATCACCCCCTGGAGTAACTCCATGCAGGGGCCTGGAAATCATACGCTCATCTTATTGTAACTATAAAAGGGAAGAGAGAACATCATCAGATACCCTTATGCCACAGGTTGCTCTCAGATCTTTGTATCTGCTGATTAAAAAAACAAAACCAAAAAAAGGCAGAGGTCGTAGCACAACCTGTCTTATGTTTTGCTTCAAAGGAAGGAAAAAAGTCACCTTTGTTGTAGTTTTACCCTCTTCACAAGTTTTTTTTTTTTTTTGCTGTGATTTAAAAAAAAAAAAAAAGGACTCTGACCTCCCTCCTTCTTCAGGCCTATTCTTACACCATGGAGCTTGTAGGAAGCTGCTACAAAGGCTCATTTTCATCTCCATTAAGTTTAGTATTAACGCTTTTATTGCACTTAAAACCTTTGACAACCAAAATGAGACTCAAGGAGAAATAATGATGTCAGGCAGCAATTCCTACTGGTAGTCTCACTAAGTCACTTTAAGAGTGTCTTTTACTGGGATCTTAACACTCAAGCTGAAATGCATTCTGGTGCAAAATGACAGTTGTTCTGCACATTTTATCTAAGCCCATGGCAAAACTGTGTTCTTCCTTATATATAACAGATCCCACTTTCCCTGCTTGAATTTGATGCCACAGTATTCATCAACAGCAGAATTTGGCCCTGTACAGTTGTTTTAAACTCGCACAGTTTTTTCACAGGCATGGCCTTGGTCTCTATTTTAATGCTGCTGTAACAGTCACAGCAGCTGAGCACGCTGGACCCTACAGCAAAGGCTGCAGGACACAGGAGGGATGGGCTGAGTGTTGCAAATATTGCTCTGTTCCTCAGATACCCTGCTGAGCAATCGGTATGTTAATTCATGCCTTGGACAGTACGAGCTTGCCAGGCAACAGAGCTACTTTCACAACTGAAATCCTGCAGAGAAAACCAGCTAGGTTTCAGAGAGGACTAAACTTACAGAAGTTTGCTTCCTCCACAGCCTTTGTTCTCTCCTCCCTCCTGCAAGCACTCAGATACCAAACCGACAGACTCATAGATGGACTAACAACACGGCAAGATACCCACAGGTGCTGCTTTGCTTCCAGAGGTTGGGTCACTCCGCATGCATGAGCCCAGTGCGAGCTTTCCACAACTTATGCAGAGAGCTCTTTTCAGAGACTAGCACCGACAGGGGAATTTAAGTCTTACAAAAAAAGAGCATGGCTGTACACCTGGCTTTCTATTGCAAATAATGATTTGAGAAGAGAACTTTCACAGTACTCAAGATCACAAGAAAAGTCTTCACACACAGGACTGGCTGCGTAACCATCACTCTGTTGTGACCACTGCTCTGTTACTAAGAAATACATGACAGGTAAATAGGTTACGACTGGCCTGGTCTTCTTTCCATATTCCTTCCAGCCCAACTGTTACAAACCCCTGCGACTACGCAGTACTGTCTATACCATGACTATTATTTAGCACTTTTTCAGTTTCAAATACAAGAAGTCATTGCAATGCAGTAAGTTGAGTGGGTACATGTATATAAAACTGCCTCACATATGTATCAACCCTGCAAATGCACATGCAATTACAGTGCAATCAGTGTAAAACACTGTTATTTGCCACCTAACAATACTACCACAAAGTTCTTTCTAGAGAGGGAATTACAAGCTTTCAATTTTGGTCCGGGATCTCTAATCACTCAGTTTATATCACAAAAGACACACAAATATCAGAATTTAATCCGTACAATACATTGGCTGATCCTTCAAGGTCTGTTTCTTCTGTTAGTGCAAGGACTCTGGTGTCTCCAGTCACAAACTCAACTCAAAACTCTAGTGTAGAGTTATACATTTGATAATGAAGCATAGTTAATGCAAGCACTGCTTTGTGGTGCATGCTTCTTTGAAGCTCTGCAAGTTTCTGCAAATAAGCATTAATCAGTGTTGGAAATGGCTACTTGCAAGACCAGGACAGGACAAGCGAGGCTCAGCTTCCTCATTTCCTCTAGTCTGGTACCAGAATTCAGCCATTGCTCAGTCTGGTAAAGGCCTCCCACAGTAGCTGACAGTTTCCCTGCTGGCTGTCACACACAATTTTTATGATCACTTAGGCCCAAGCCCACACAAGAGCTCTTTTATTTAATTATACTGGAAGTGAAATGTAGCTAGGAACGTTAAACTACATCTGCTTCTTTAAAGGATATTTTTCTTTTGCCTGGAACTGTTTGTTTTCAATGTTTATTTCAGAAGTTTTATAGTTTTGGAGAGCTTACATTTTGTTACTTTATGATCCATCTCATATTTTGGATTTGTTTTGATGCAACCACCAGAACACACTGGTAACCCCAAAAATCCTATTTTATTTCTGGTTTTCCCACCATTTTTCAGTTAACCTTTTGTACTTCTCTTTTTTTCAGAAGAAAATTCATGGACTGCCATTTCTGTTCAACTGAGGTCATGCAGACAGGATCCAGATTTCAATGAAGATGAGAAACCGCTGAAACTACTTTTCAAGAAGTTATCATGTGTTTGTTGACTGGGCCTTATTTATTTGTTTTTGAGCAACAGAGTCATCAACATCAGCCTGAAGTCTAGCCAATTTTTAATGTTGTTTCCACATTAAATATGTGAAGTGCAAGAGGCCTACAACGCTAACAGCGGCACAAGCAAATAAGCAATACAAGGGAGACAGTAAAAGCAACTACCGCTGTTTAAGGCA
The DNA here is from genome assembly GCF_000699105.1 of Pygoscelis adeliae. Classification (NCBI taxonomy): domain Eukaryota; kingdom Metazoa; phylum Chordata; class Aves; order Sphenisciformes; family Spheniscidae; genus Pygoscelis; species Pygoscelis adeliae. The sequence continues at coordinate 3,239,957 of NW_008824401.1, read as the reverse complement.
TAAACTGGATGTCTTCTTCATGGTGAACTCAGTGCTCCTTGTAAATAAGTCAACAACTTGAAGTCCCGGGCCCATTCGATGTCCCTCCTACCTACCCAGCCCAACCTTGCTCTCAGCAGGGCTGGGCAGGAGCGTCCCTCCACAGGGAATGACCAGTCAGCACTGGGTGAAACCAGGGGCAGGAGAGGACCTCACAGGGGAGCAACCTCCACCCAAAGATGAAAGAGTCAGAGCCAAGTCCCAGCTTGGGACCTCTTTTTGGCAACTATGAAAAGTTCCCCCCTCATTTTGATACATTTTTAATGGCACCTTCTTAAAGCACTAGAAGAAACAGCCGAATTTAGCTATAAAATGTGGGAGAGGCCTTGCACTAAGTAATCCACAGCCACTTTTAAGCGTGATTTCCCAAACCTAATGCAACATAAGGATAAC
>NW_008824401.1:3227885-3239000 GCF_000699105.1 Pygoscelis adeliae | reverse complement strand
GGAATGTCTTCCCGGCCGCCCCTGTGAGGGCCCGCCGCCCGCAGCGGGTCTCCGGCCTCCCCTCGGGCCTTGCAGGCACTGACAGGCCGCTTCTATCCCCACAGGCTGCGCCTCTCCTCAGGCTTTCAGACGTAGATCTGGCAGGGAAAAGGCCCCGGCGACGGCCGGGGCTTGGGCTCCTTGGCACCTGAGGCGTGGTGTTCCTTGGGAAAGCTCTGCAGCTGCGTCTGAAACTGGAGAGGGGGGTTTGTAACCATCACCTCACGTGTTGGCTTCTTGTACAAGAAAAAATTAGAGTCCTCGAAGCTAAAAGCAGTATAATGGAAATAAAACCTTTTACAGGGATTGCGGTCTTTTCCAACAGAGCTCCCCTAAATAAATGGTTGCTCAAAAAATCCATTTAATGTGCCATGCTGCTATAATCCCTAAGAGGTGCTTTCCACTTGCATTTTGAAATGGAGAAGGTGTTTAACAACAGCCTGCAGGCGTGGTCCGCTGTAGCCAACACCAGTCTTTGGACTCATCCCGCTCTGCTGAATTTTGCTCCTATTCACACAGATTTCTTCAGAACTTGAGTTGACTTGTTCTTGCCTCAAAACTAAAAGCTGCCTGAAGAAACCAACAATTCATAGGCCAGGGTTCACATGGCCAGTAACTGCCATACAGCAACAAAAGAAAATATCCAGAAGCATGAAATACCGGATAAAGAATGAGGGAGGGCTCTGCTCTGTGACCTGAATACGTTGTTTCACTGCTCTGTGCCTCAATAAAACAGTGATAAGTACTGCTCTGAGCTGGCAGCTGGTCACAGGTACCGCTACCCTCCCTTCCTGGAAGGGAAGTGCAAGTTTTTGCTCTGCTGCTGCTGAGCAATGCTACTTCTCTGTTGTTCTGCCACTGATCTCAACAGAAAGTACTGTGATACTGTGAAATATTTGGCTAATGCACCTGGAGGGTCTGCTTCCACTACAGGCACTTGGGAAGGAGAGAGGAATGCAGGGCAGTGAGAAGAGAGGGCAGGAGGAGGATCATAAAACACGTGGAGCTTGAAGTTCATGTTTGTTATAACAAATCAGTGCACTGTTTTTAAGAAACATGCATGATTAAAACGCTTTTTTGGTTGGCTAAATTGTCCACTAGAAGTTGGGAGAAAACTGTAGCTACTCATGCACAGCTGGCTCTGAAATGGTGTGTGAAAGCTGCAGGACAATGACAGGGAAAGACTGATTTTGGAAGGCCTGGAGAGGAGTGTGTAAATTAAGAAAACTAGAAAAGTCAAGTAGTCATCCTCTAGCTCTTTATGTTTTTATGGCCAAGGGTCACAGACCTTTACTACAAAATATATAATGAAAGAATTGGAAGCTTCTTTCACAGACTGCCCATTTGACAAGGAACAATACTTATTTTTGGCTCCAGATTAATGGATCAAGCCCCATTTTAGACATTATCATTGATAAGCTGTTGAATTTCAAGAAACTTCCTTCAGTTTGTGCAGACTGAAAAAGTTTTTTAATGTAAACTGGAGCAAAATATTTTACTGCTTTCAGTCCCCTAGTGGTGCTCCCTTCTGCTTAGAATCCAGCAGAATTAGTGGGAGGAGGCAGGGAAGCTTACTTTGCCTTTCCTTTTCCTGTCAGTAGAGAGAAAAGACTAAAGCCTTCAAGGCACTCTTCCAAATACCATCATGTTGTGGTTTAACCTCAGCCAGCAACTAAGCCCCACACAGCCACTCACTCACTTCCCCCACAGCAGGATGGGGGAGAGACTCGGAAGGGTAAAAGTGAGAAAACTCGTGGGTTGAGATAAAGACAGTTTAATAGGGAAAGCAAAAGCCGCGCACGCAAGCAAAGCAAAACAAGGCATCCATTCACTCCTTCCCATGGGCAGGCAGGTGTTCAGCCATCTCCAGGAAAGCAGGGCTCCATCACACGTAACGGTTACTTGGGAAGACAAACTCCATCACTCCGAACGCCCCCCCTTCCTTCTTCTTCCCCCAGCTTTATATGCTGAGCATGACGTCACATGGTCTGGAATGTCCCTTTGGCCAGTTGGGGTCAGCTGTCCTGGCTGTGCCCCCTCCCAGCTCCTTGTGCACCTCCAGCCTTCTCAGTCGGTAGAGCATGGGAAGCTGAAAAGTCCTTGACTAGTGTAAGCACTGCTTAGCAACAACTAAAACATCAGTGTGTTACCAACATTATTCTCATCCTAAATCCAAAACACAGCACTGTACCAGCTACTAGGAAGAAAATCAACCCTATCCCAGCCGAAACCAGGACACCTACCCATACACTTGCCCTCCTTAGAAAAAATGTCTCCTACATTGTAGTATCTGCTCTCTAAATGGGTTTTCTGGGTCTCTTTGTCCTATTTATTTTAATTTCCTCATCTCTTCCCCTTGGTCATTTTACCCTCCTTCCAAAAACAGTTGCTGAGATTTAGAAGTTACCTGCATTGTATTAAATCTCAGCAGAAAATAAGACTCCATTCCTTAGGAAAAAAAACTAAAACAAACATGTTTTATTTTACGTTGTTTGTTACCGAAAATATCCTGTTTTCCTGTCTCAGGATTTGAAAGAATGAAACTTCTGCACTATGCATAAATTAAACTCATTTGCAAGGTGGCTATACAAGCAGCCAGTTGAAATGCCAGGCACAGGAATGATACTGGCAGCCAGACTGGGAGCAAGACTAGCTTTATTGCACACATAGATAATTCTGATTCTCTCTGCACTGCATTTGACTCTGCAACTGAGATAATGTAGGGGTAGACCTTAATATCTGAGAGACTAGTTTAGAGCATTTCCCTCTAAAACAAGGTTCAACTGACTGTTAACTCTCACTTATGTCCCAGTAGGACTTCTCTCCACAGTCAAGAACATCCTCTCTCATGTTGAAGGCCTGATTTTGCACTTTTGGCATCCTCAAAATCCCCACTGTAGCAGTCTGGGTGTACAAGAGATGCAACACTGCAACATGCGATGGAATTCTGCACTGGCCAGGTTCTTGGTCAAAAATCTGGTTTAAATCTGGTGTGTGAGCACACCAGAAGCATGGTAAAGGTTCTCAATCTTTAACCGTCATTCAAACACTGAGTAGAACAATGTGCTGCTTAAATAGGGAAAATTCAAATCTGCAGAATAAGACAAAGCAAAACAAAAGAGCACTTGAACACAAGCATCCCTTGGCCTGTTGTGTCCTTGCATTGGGGAAGGGGGAGTAACTGGAGTCCTGCAGTCTTGCTCTGAATCCAGCCAGTGTCTTGCTGAATTACATCCAGCTGTAGACAGTCCCCGAGGGTCCCTAGGAAAATTTCCTTTCCCTCACCTCTGAGACTCAGCTGTGTATCTCCACCCAGCTCCTACACAGTTTGTACTCCTGCTCCTCATAGGACCTTCTGTCTCTCCTCAAGCTACGTACTAGTTAGCCAAAAGTAAATAAATTGCATAAGAAGCTCTTTTTATTCTTATTATAAAGATTTAAAACAGCTCAAATTTTCTCACACAGACATTCATTCACCTGGCAGAAAAGACTTTGGAAATATTAAGAGAAAAGTTACTGTAACAATTAGTCACTTCACACCTAGACAAGAAACCAGCATTGATAAATTGGTACTAGTACTTTTCTATTGCTGTTCGTCCCTCTGTATTTTAAGTGTTTATACTGCTGTCCAGGCAGGATCTTAGAGTTCAGCACCATCAGTGAGTGCATTTACAGCTTCTGATATCATAGCTGAAAAGAAATAAAATTAAATTAACAAACCTCCTTTTATAACATGAAAATTACATAACTATTGTGACTACAGGTCAATATCTTTTCCCCCGGTTTTGCAGTACAATAGATGAAAATCCAAAGTTAGCAGGGGCAGATGCAGTCCAAATATAAACTGAGGGAAAAGGAAGGATGCTGCAGCTGTGATGACAGCACGTGCTAGGGGAGCATCACCCCTCGCTTCTGCCCTCAGCCCAGGTTGGGTGTCAAAAGAAGAGCTGAATACTCTCTGACTGCTGCACAGTGCTTGAGCGTCTCTCTTGCTTTGGGAAAATGCAGTTGGTGAGAGACCCAATCATCCAGGGCTGCCATGAGGGACCACAGAACCACACTGAGAACATGGCACCACAGTAAGAAATCTTGAGCTGCCAGCATCATGACATGAAGTGGGGAATAGGGTCTAATGCTGAGTGACTAAGGTCACCATACACCCTCCTTAGTAAATCCTTACCTGGATATATGATTTCACTACAAGTTTCAGCTGATTTCCTAAATATCTAGAAAGCCTCCATATTATACATGCCATCCCAAAACCAGAAATAACAGGAAATGCTGATTTATGAGCACAGAAATTTTTCCACATTCAGCTTGATCTGTTTTTCTGCTGATTATTCCCCTGAATTTTTGAAACTAGAATATTGCTGGCCGAGATGCTCTGTGACCTTTTTCACTTGGATGGGAGAGCACTGGCTAGACAAAGAACAACAGATAGAGTTTGTAGGTATATGAGTGAAAGTATTTTATACAATGTAGAATCAGCTGTTAGTCCAAAGTAATTATGCAGTTTCCTATGTTAAAATGTGTTAATACTGTTTTTTTTTTCTCCATTGAATTACTATACATAGATCCCTAGCATTTCATCACTGAAAGATACATGTGCTGCCTTTGTTTGATACAATGGCCACAAGTCTTTAACTTGGAATTAAGATTACAAGGTCCCTTCAAAGTAACAGATTGAACAAAAGCATCTGCCTTTAGTATTTTCATCATGAAACAATTTTGAGTAAATTTTCCCTCAAGCACTAAATGTATACCGCAGTATTGATCTTTTGGATCTTGAAATAAAAATGTGATTTTCCCAAAGCCTGCTTGAACTAAATTATTGTAAAAGACAAGAAAGGTAAAGCATTACATTGCCTCATTACTCTCTCCATTGACTTTCACTTCAGAGTAAGAAAATCTAGTATAGTCAAAATGTGCCCATCAAGGATCGCACAGTCTAAGGTAGCTTCTCCAGCTATGGATTGATCTTTAAAAAATTTTATAATTTTATTTTGGGGGGGGGGGTTCCCCCCCAATTCCTTAGTATAGACTGTCATTGTTTCATTTAAATCAATCTGCCCATCTGTATTTATAAGTTGCTGCCACAGAAACTCTTATCTTATAAAAATGTATTAAAACAGCACTATCAAAACTGCTTGGAAAAGTTCTTTTTAGTGGGGGTTTTGGTTTGTTAGGTTTTTTTAAGAATTAGTGGCCAATGTGATGATCTCTGTAACGTTTCTCTAATATCTCTGGCAGCTTGAAAGAATAAATTTTTGTATATTGCAACATATTGTTTTGCTTCAATAAAAGGAGACTTCCAAATGATTTTCAGTCCATTTGCTCATATACTGGTTTTTTTTGCTAACCCACAGCCATGAAGGCGTAGTTTACACCTGTCTGTGTGTCCTTTGCATAGTGCCCGGCACCATGACCCCTTTTTTGTTTTTTTAAGAGTTGTGTGCCCTTGTACTACATAAAAAATGTGCTGTGTGATATGAGTGTAGTTCAGTCACAGCTAATCGCCAGGTATAAGAGATAAGCCACTATCCTGTGTTTTCTTTTTTATAACTGTTACTAGTTAGTATGATAGATGGACATTTTTGTTTATTCCAAGTAAGTTTTACAGAAAGTGCTGTAGTGAAATTTTACAACACTGGGTTTAGGCCATGAATGCAGTAAGCGTCACTGCAGGTGCTACCCCAACCAGAGTTACTGTGGACACATCTGAGAACAAAATTCCTTCGCATTACTCGTGATTTATTTCCTCATCATTTCTCATTTTCAAATGCACAGGCTTTTTCTACGAAGAGGAGTGGCACACTGGTTATATTTTGAAGGGCAAAACTAAAGTGCTTTGCACCATCTTCTAGAGTGTAAGCGTGGGAAGAAGCTGATGAAGTTCCTGTACTATGTGACAGAAAATTTCGTCTAGCCTGCACGTATGAACATACGACCAATTGTACAATAGGAAAGCATCACTTCTCATGCCAGTTCCCCGTGGTACCACAAATTTACCTGAACCCTTGCAATATATTGTACAGTCATAATATAGAACATGTTTACAAATCTTAATTTTTCTTTCATTACTGTCTGCATAATATACTCTTCACCCAGTGCATAACAATCCCCAAACAGTATCATATGCTTATGTAAATATTTTCTCAAAAGATTAATGCCTTCAGGTTTCTGCAGACTACGATTCATATCTTCACACTGATTTAAAGTCAGATTTCCCACTTTTTTGGTAAGAAAATCCTCTTTAATTATTTACTGTTTATATGGAAAGTATTTTCCACTCAGATATTGCATGAAAATTTTAAGCCACTGGTTTGTCAAGATCTGTGTTTTGTTGATGATGAAGAAATTGCTTTCTTTTACATAGACATATTAGAGTTATCCGAAATTAGTTCTTTCAGACTTTGCATGGGCAACATTTCCTTTTCCTGCTTGAAACAGTCCTACCCTCCTTGCCAGGAAAGAAAGACCTGTTTCTTCTGATGCTGTCCTCTAAAGATAGAAACCATCGCTTCTTCAGCTTTTCCTTTCTTATGCTGTTCCGTTGTGTGGCAACAGTCAGTCTAAGAGGGCCGAGTGACAGCGAGGTTGCCACGGAGCCATGTCTGCCACCGCCGTGAACATTCCTGGCCAAAAGTCATCAGTGCTCCTGCCCCAAAGCGACTCCCAGGGTCAGCCCTCAGCACCAACTGCAGAAGGTGAGATATTTGACTTCCTATTTGTACAAGCCACTCGTCTAATCTCCTTTGCATCTGAATGAAAATTTAACCCAGCTGGCTCCTGGCTTCAATTTAAAACCAAAGTGATAAGCAACTGGCCATCAGATTATCTAATCACAGCTTATGTCCTGTGACTACAGCACTGTTTCAGTTTGGTCAGACCACTGATGCTACCCAGCATCCAAAGCCCACTCCCATGAGTAAGCTCTAACCTGGGAGCTTAGGAAGGAACAGAGGGGATTGTGTAGTAACATGCTAGAGGACAGAGAAGATAAAAACAAAGAGCTGGTGAATCAGGGAATTCAATTATCTTTTGAACTGTAAAAAATGGCTATTTTACACAACCGCTCTCTCCCCAAAAGAGAAAATACAGCCTTTCTCCCAGGCGGTGGAAACTGTGCCAAAAGTACCAAGTGCACTAAGGATGTTATACGCCTCTTCGCCTTTTAATGAATCAACTGACTAACATTTATTTAAAAAATGGGTCATATTTACAGGCATTTTTCAAAGACTAGAGTTTGATAAGAGTAAGACTCGGTTTGCTGCAGAGACACTCAGCCCTCATTTCCAGAGCATGTATCTGCCCACTCTGTGCCCAGCTGCCCCGTGCTGGCAGCCTCCCAGCAGAAGTTACACTGGGCACAGGTATTTACAAAGTGACTTTGGATGCGTGCATGAAAATTAGGCTCAATCAGATCCAACTTGGGCAACAAAAATAATATCCACAATCGCCATCCTCTGCTGCCTAGCCTCTAAATTCAAATATCATTTTCTGTTTTTAACTTCACAGTCACGAATGTAGACATGATTTCTAAGAAATGGTTATTTGCCATCTCAAAACCTCTGTTTTGCTGAACTACCCTTTAGTTCTGTACAAGTTTAAACTATTCTGAGAGGAGATTCACTTTGTTTTCATCAACATTAGCAGTGTAATGTAATTTGTGCTAAGGAGATTCAGAAAGGAAGCTCAAAGAACGTGTGTGGTTTAATTGCGCGTGTGTGTGGTATTTCCAAGCATCCCGTGTTTCAGGTGGCATCTGTCTGCATCCTTGAAAATAAAAAGGCTCATACAATTTCACTAATGTGGTGCTACAGCTGTGCCATTTTTTCCCCTTAAGCCCTGACAGGCATCTTTGTTTGTTTGTATGCAGGGGCTCTCTTTGAACTGTTGCCTGGTGTCCTTGCTTTTTATGCTGGCAGGAGAGGTGATTTTTTTTGTTTTGTTTTCATTTTCAGAAGATGTGGTAACTTTTTTGCTACTATTACTGTTGACAGCAACAACTCTTCTAGTCCAGGCTGGCATCATATGATGGCCAGAGATAAAGAATTCAGCTTCAGAAAATAACGTAGGTTTTTACTGAGTTCCAGAACTGGGGAGATGCCAAACAGCAGCAAAGTGCAGGCTTCACCCTGGGATGCTGTCACGGTGTAGCAGGCAGCCTGCTCTCCTCTAGCCCCAGCTCCCTTCTCAATGAAAATATTTAGGGGCTTATACTGAATATCAGGAGTTATAAAGCAGGTATAAACCAGAACAGTTCCAGAATTAAACATGACACAGCAGTGCTAATTTAGGACCTGACTTTGTGTGTTGTTTTACTTGCTACTAACTGCATGTTTTAAGTGTGCAGCACCCCTTTCATGATACTGCCCTTCTCCTTTTGCATTCTATGGAGTAGGGGCAGAAAAGCAGTAACATTTGCTGCTTTCCCAAGACTGAAAAGAGGTAATTTTCATATGTTTCCAAAGATATAAACAAAAGAGAAGGAGAAACCTCTCCAAGTCCAGGTTTTTTTCTGAAATCACATCTTAGGGCATTTCGGTACCATCCACTAGCTCATCAGTGGCTCGGGGCTACGCACAGCTCCCTCGCTGTGTGAGGTTTTCCCAGTCTCACTTTTCTGCAGTAACTATGGGAAAGCAAATCTCTGAGTCACACTGCAAAGCGGGCCCGATGACAGGCTGACTAATGGTGCTTTGACAACACCCAATAGATTTTACAGAGATTAAGGTCTCGTCAGAAATTTGTCAGCAGTAGTTTAGGAAATACTTTCTGAAGATTTGCAGAGTTAACAACTCTGTGGGTGTTTGCTGTTTGGCTATCTTCATAAACAAACAGCTGGCACAGCTGGAATAAAATCAGCAAAGTTGTTACTAATTCAGACTCTTTGGGCATGTCTCTGCTCCAGGCACAGAAATGACTGCACTGGAGCATACTGGTACCCCAGCTAATTTTAAACCACCTAGCTTTGAACTGGAGGAAGCCAGCTACAGCAGCACAGAGCTCATCATGGATTCATTTACCCAGCTTTTTTGGCTCGAATATTTGTGCCAACAGGATTAACTAAACCCTTCTAAAAATCAGAAAAAGGAGATACAAAGGACTTGATTCAGCAACAATCTGATTCAAAGAGAAAATTCACAGTTGCTTACACTAGGACCTGTGACAGGCTACGCAGATGAAGACAAGAAGCTTAAATTTGCTGTGGTGGACAATGAGGAGGCAGGGAGCCAGTAAACGCAGTGGCTGCTGTGGGGAAGGGTCTGGCCTTCACTGTGAATCCTTTATGTCATTGCAAATAGAAAATGTCACATGGAAAAGAAGGAGACTCCTATTAATAAAGAGTCACTGGGGTAACGTGCAGTAGAAGAGGAAGAGGGATTGTGTCTGGACTTGTTTATCTGCAAAGGGCTTTATGTGCTGCGAGAGCTCTGACTTAAGTGCTTCTGGAAGACTTTTCTAATTTTGGTGTCGAAGTTCAGGGACCTTTCCCACATCCCCAGTGCTAGCTGGCAGAACTACCCCTTTGTCGTAATTTCTTATTAACAGTGACTTGTTTTATGCATGTCACTCTTGCTCATTAGGGGCTGGTCAGACAAGCAGGACAGGCAATTGCCCAAGGCAGTCAAATTCTCACTGTGTGATAACTTCTGGCTAAAAGGAAGGACATAGTCCCACTAACCTAACCTATTGACCTAACCCTAATCTTAGATTATTTTTTTTTCTTCTCACAAGCTTGAAAGTCAGCAAGATTAAAAAGTGCAATAAACAGAAATGTAAAATATGAAATTAAACATCCACTGAACTTCAAACCTCCACCACAAGCCGCACTGCATGCTGAGATTGCAATCTGTCAATACAGCACTTGCTGAGAAAAGCAGTTTCTTGCAAAATACTGCCTTCTTGTTCAGAGTATTTAGGACCACAGCTAAGGCATGGATCGGGGCTAGGTCCTCAAAAAACTAAAATGAAGACTAAAGAGCTGTACATTAAGAAGTATCCTAAAGCTATGCCAGCTGAGCCCAAAGGGGACAACAGTGGAAAATGTATCCAACTATTAACTGGAGAGCACAATCCCTACAGTGCACTGAAGAAAGAGTGAGGAATGCCATTGCTACAGCACAGCGCAAGCCTGCCAGACTCTAATGAGACAGGCTGACTAACAGGGGTTTTTTTGAGCAGGCCTCGACCTTGGAACCGAGCCCAAATTCTGTAGCGGGGGACTAATAATGAGAAAGGCAAGATCAAAGGAGACAGCTCTAACAAAGAGGCGAAAGAGACAGGTAAAGACATGCGAGCACTTACCAAGTACTTGGCTTCTCAGTCATTTGCTTTGGGCTTGACCTCGTGTTCTCCCAACTCTCTCTCTCCTGTCATCTTTGTAAAGCCAGAGCCCGGTGAGCAGGGACATCCTGTAGCTGAGCTGATGTGGCACGCTGTATACAGTATGCCTGCTTGATACACTCACAGCCATTATACATGGGTAATTTTTATTACCCAGGGGCATTTCTTTTTTACATATCCCTAGCTACAATTTTACTGAAATCATTTTCTTTTTTATTGGCCTCTTACATTGTTAGAGTGCCCGTGATTTCCCCAAGGTTAGATGATGAATGACGACACATCACACAAAGACAAAATACAGGCATTTGCCAACTATAAAATGGATTTTTTTCATTTGATATGTTTCCTTTTCTTGTGCAACAGTGATAAGCAACCTTGATGGGATGAACAGTACAAATAGAAGTTCAAACTCTCTTCTGAACCCAGGATCGCTCAAAAAATAGATTCAGTAAAGATACTAGATTTCTACTAACATGATGGACATTCAGAAAATGGATTAACCATTTTAAAGACAATTTCAAATACAATCAACTGTGTTCAATCCTGCAATTAGTTGTGCCTGGGCAGCCAGCTGGGTTCTTGAGAGGTTCCAGTGACTTCAGCAAAATCAGTGGGAATGAGGAGAAACATAACCTTTAATCTCTACACTATCAAACACAGGCTCAACTCCTCAGCAGTTTAGGGGTCTCCCTTCCCCCCTGCCTTTTCCCCAGACCTCTCCCTCAC
>NW_008824401.1:3184477-3227791 GCF_000699105.1 Pygoscelis adeliae | reverse complement strand
CATTTGATAGCAGCAATAGCTCCCGGCCAACCCCATGCAGGAGGCAGCTTTTGTACAGACAGTATTTTCTGTTCTAACAGGCATTCCCAGCTGCTCCTGGGGAACAGAACATGAATATCATCGCTTTTCTGGCTGAAGCTATGTGATCTTAGCCAAACTTCAATCTGACCAATAGGTTTTTCCTTAAAAAGCCAGGGAAGAAGTAGCAAGCAATGTGTGGGTGTCCACAGGTAGGTACCTGGTGTGAGAGTGCTGCCATACCTGCGGATGAAAGGGGCTCAGGGATGTTCCACAGAAAGACAGTATTGATCCAAACATGTGAACATGTCCTCTCAAACACATGCAGACTGTATGGGCAGCAAAAAAGTTACCACTGATTTGGCCTTAAAAAAAGAAACTTAAATTCAGATTAGAAAAATAAAGTAAAAGAGAGATGATCGACACTATTTTAATATGTTAAATACTTCCAAAAAATCCAATTATCAAAATCTCCAAGTGAACGTTGTTAGGCTTACTGGCCTGAAAGTGAATATTTTGGTGGCAGAATGGTAGGATATAGGAATACAGAGTGCCCCAAACACTAGAGAAATACTTCAAGTCAAATACTATACATCTATGTATCCACACAACACCAGAGGGAAAGCAGGTAGCCAATTTTACCCTGCTTTCTTCAGTCTTGGCTTGTTGCCCAAACAGGCATGCCGAGGGTGATGAGCTGCCACCTCAGTTACTTCTATCCCCCTTTTTCAAGACCTGATCAGTGAAGTTCACTGAAAGACTCCAACTGACCCATGGCTTTGGTTGACCCTTGTACCCTAATTTCTTCTATTACCAGGATGAAAAAAGAGAGATTCTATTGTTAAAAAAAAAAAAAAAATTACCAGAAGAGGAAAAAACCAGCAGAAGAGAATTTCAAAGAACCAAATGTAGCTAACAGTGTTTTAAAGAGAAGGAATAAGCAGAAAAACTAAATAACATATAACCCAAAAAGAGCTTAGAAACAAGTTATGTGTCTGAATTTTTTAACTCAATCTTCCACTGTACTACCATATACAGAAATTACATGTCTGATGAACTTGAAAGCTGCATTTGAAATTTTGCAAAATGAGATTAAATTAGAGAAAACAACCAAACCATTTCTAATACAATGGAGGTGTTAGATTGATTATACTCTTGGATTAGCAGATGGTAATTGCAGATACATGAAGACTTTTAAGTCTTCAAGCAAAGAACCTGCAGAAGAAATAGCTATTATTTAGAAAGGCACTGGAGCAATCTACCTCATAAAATAGATAAAACCTACAGTGTAATATTGTTAAGGTTTTCAGCTAATGTACATATGAAATGAAAAATAGGGAGTCAGATTGCTTAAGGAATAATGGAGAGATAAAAGGACCAACACTTTTATTGTGTGAGGCACTGGTTAGATGTCACAGAGACTTCAGTCGCTGAAATGAAAAAATATTTTCACTATACCAGTAGCGAGCAGAGAAAGAGTAATGTAATAAGGGTGTACTCAGACATGCAGTGTCAAACCTCTGCTATCACTTCGAAGAGCCAACACTAAATCAGGCTATTCCACACAGGGAGTCAAGGCTAAGGCATACGACGCTCCACATACAGCCAGCTCGAAGAGCACATACAACCCGCCAGCACAACTCACTCACCAAGGAGTGGTAACTCAGGTGTTCGCACCCATCTTGCAAATACAGGATTCATGTCTATGCGTCTTGCGGTATTTGTGCTTTTCATGAAGACCATATGTGGTATCAGGTTAGCACAAAATGTATAGCAAAGTGTACAAATACTGTGTAACTCTTTTGCTAAGTTTTTTTAGACAAGTTGCAAATGGGAATCCCCAGCATTTCAGCATTAGGTGGCAAGTGAAAAGGATTCAAACGTGGTAGCTATAAAATCTCATGATTGATCTAATGTTTCTGTGCTTGAAGTAGGCTTTAATATCCAAAGTTCTGCCAATCATATAAATTGCTGAAAAAACTATGAAAATCAAAACTAAGGGTTTAAAAATGCAGAGTTTTTCTTGAGCTATCATAATATTGATAAACAGATGGGCTGGGTGATAGGAATGCACAAGCCTCCCCATACCAGGTGAAAGATTTCTGTTCTTGCCTAAACGTACATAACCATGGTTGACTCACCCCTGTTCCTTTGATTACAACTATTTAGTTGAGATTTTCTACAGTCTTCATAAAAGCAGTGTATATGCTGTGGAGAAGTGAAATAATCAAAGTATTTGCAACAGCTACTACCTTGTGTAGTCCTGAAACAATCAATATTGGTCATAGTATGATCCAGTGTTACTGTGACAGACCTATGCTGTGAAAGCTTAAAGAATGCAATGTTGGATTGGTTCTCAGAGCCAACAAGAAACACATGCCACTCACCAGATTTTTTTTAATCTACAAAATAGTGTCCTTTTGTTCACATACAGCAATGATTAAGAAGTATCAAATCTTGATCTGTTTGTCACAAAAATGCTATGTGATTTCCAAAACCCTCCCTACCCCTGACATTTGCCAAAAAGAAAAGTTTCCTGCTATTCAACAGCTTCCACTTAAACTGGGAATGCTCCCGACAAACTGGTGGCACAGAGATGCAGGAGCACATACCAAGGGTTTGTGTAGAAGTAAGAGCAGCTTCTCTCCCACATGCAAGCTTTGGGAGTTTGAATTTGAGCATGGCACTTATCTGTTCACGTGTGGACAAATGTAGAACCTGCTGAGAGAAAGCTAACTGTAAAATACCAGCTTAAAATGAGACCCCGAATCTTACATGCCTCAGACAAACCTCTTGAACACGGGAGATGCGAGTTCAAACCTTTTTTGGGGTGAAGAAATCCCTTGCCTTTTAGCCAACATCACTTCACAAGAAGAAAATTCAAGTGGACGGCATTTTCCTGGGGACAACCTGTGGTAGCAGAGGAGACCTGTGCAGACCTCACCTCCTGCTCTGTGCCTTGCCTATCCCTGCAGTAAGAAACCGTGACCTGTGTTGAGACAATCTGCCTGGAAATCCTGCCTAAATGCCCATCTCACCTGAAATCACTCCAATCTGCTAAAAATATTTTAGCAGTATCTCAGTTGGAAGAGATTTCTTGTGTAGTTTTCTAAGCCCCAAGATGACACACCTTGTGTTAAGGACTGAGGCTGTAGATGTTAATCAGGAAAACCTCCTGCCAATGTAACTGTGTCAAGACCGCTAGATTGTACACTAATACCATGGATTTCTTTACACTAGCTAATGGAGGGGTGTGCACACGTGTACACACAGCTTTGCTTTATCTATTTCCAAGGTCCAGTAGTTGTAGCTCTGTTGGGCACTCACCAGAAAAGAGCTCCAGATCATCCCTGCAAGGGTCAGAGAGTTGTCAGCTACTGAGTATACACAGCCAGCACCACAGCATCCTCCCGGGGAACTCCTAATCTGCCCAGTGCTGAGCCCACCTGTCATGACGATTATCATGACATACCGCTCAGAACTATGACAAGAGCAATCAAAAGACCTCCTGCCTCAAATAAACCATCTCAATTCACTCCATGGCCTGAAAACACTTTGGAGATGGAGTTGAAAAAAAAAAATAGAGCTTGTTTTTACAAAAACTGCAAATTTTTAGTCCTAGCAGATTTGCCACCAAGTCTTATAATAAAAAACAAAAAAACCCCAAAATCTTAGATGATTGAAACTGATGCTTATTTTCAGTGTTGTTTTCCTGCTGCGTTTCTGTTTAAATGTAGGCTTAATAAAATTTTTCCCCATAAAACAAACTCAGTCTGGAAGATAGGGAACCTCTCATCCTGCTATATTGCTTAAACCAGACCTTCTGGAGACAGTTCTTTCTTTGCAAGAAAAACCATGTTAATGGTGACAAATAAGATTGAGATCAATGTTTTATTAAGGACAGACTCCTGTTACAACCCGCACAGATTATTTTAAACCATAGCCTTTGCGTCTAAATTACAATTTTCATTTGAATAGTACTTTTGGATAGAAAAAGGGATTTGTTCTCAGTGTCTGGAATCCCTGTCAGGGCACCAAAAATATAGCAGGAGCTGTCAAGAAAGTATGCATTCTTATATTAAAGCTGTTATTCTGACCAGAGCTCCCATATGCAGCACAGTAGATATACTTGTAGCTATCTTTATTTCCATTTAGATATGTTCTGTACCAAAAGCAGCTTTGTCCTTGTAGCCATTGCTGTAGCATTGAAGAACTTTTAAAACAGGAGCAGACAGAAAGGATTTAATTATTCTTACCTCAGCGGCATGTTCACACATTTTTCTCTTGAGAAAACAAAAATTCTGCACATACAGTTGTTTGCAAACTAATGCTTTAGATACATTTCTGAGTAGAAGTTAATTTGCTTGCACATTTATGGTAAATTTATAGCCAAACCTAAGTTTGGATGTCTCTGAACAAAGCAGCATGTTTGAGACCTCCGTATCTGAAACGATAGCAAATATGAGTTATGTGCACTTACGCCATATCGGAGGGCAAGTTGTTATGGCAGTCTGCTCAGTAGGAAGCCATTCAAGATAACATTGCACTGAAAAGCGGCATAGATTTCAGAGTGTAAAACTAAAACCAATATATATTTATGTTTTTATTTATTTATAAAATGCATCTAGAGAGCATCCAAAATATTAAGCGTAGTTAACTGTTCATATGGTTGCCAACATCAAGCCTCTGGTCTCCTGATGCAACTGCACTATTTGCCTGAATGGGGCAGCTGAAAGAGAACTGCCCACAGATCAGCTTACAGTTTATTTTGGGAGATGGACAAAAAACTGGGCTCTGCAAAAAATTAACTGTCCTCGGGGACAGAACACTTCAGGTTATGTGTTGTACTGCTGCACAGGTACCAAAACAATGGAAAAGGCACAAATAAAGGAGACAAAAGGATCTGCGGGGTTAGGGGATGACTGCTTTGAAGTGAAACTGGGGCGGTTGCATGGGGGTGTGTAGGGCCACAAATTCCCCCTCGGCTGCAGCAGGATGGTGTTGGAGCTGACGACCGAGCTGGAGCATCTCCTGGGCTGAACTCCTCCTTCTACCAGTAACACAAGATGACTTCTGTTCAAAACATGCACACAAAATGCTGAGGAGCAAGGCTGTAGGAGGCCATTTTCTCTGTATGCAGATGATATAGCCACACTATCGTGCTAATAAATAGCTTAGTGCATGCACAAAACTTGATTTGAACTTGGAAGTGCTGAAACATCAGTTTAGATTTTAGGACTATAATTTTAAAAGCCTGGTTGAGAATTCTATCAGAATATGGAAATTACATGCATAAACTTAGTTTCTCTGCAAAAGCGACACATGCTCCAAGAGCCTATTGACATGTTTTCTGTACTGAATTCTTTCTTCAACTTGGAAAAATTAGAGCTCCCAACTACAAGTTTCTGACTTCCATTCTGCTATACATACTATATTTGTGCAGATTATCATAAAAGAAAATTAACATTTACATAAACCAGAAAGATTGTATTAAGGTCATGCAATGGGTATTTATAGTCTTATTACTCCTTAGTCCCTGGTAAATAACTATAGTATAACAACCACCAAAAATAATCACATAATGTGACATTATCAGACTTCTACTAGTCACAGTGTGAAAAGTGAATAACAACATGGTTAAAATTTTCTCCGTGGAAGTTCTGAAGAGAGGCCAGAAGAAGGACAGAGGAGGACGATGAAACACAGATCTGAAAGCACAGCAAATCCCGCTGTCTCCCTCCGTGAAGATTAGTGGCCCACCATGACCCAGTGGAATTGTTTCACAGTCTTACGGTGCACTAGGAGGAAGAGAGCAAAGAAAATTAGGGAAGAAAGTGCCATTTGGATTTGTATAGTAGCAAATAATATACCTCAAGAAGTTCATGAATTCACGCTATAATTCTGCCTTAGATTATGAGCATGTGAATAAATAGTTCCTTCTGGTCTCTCATCGATTTAAGACACATCCAGCCACACTGAGAGGAATGAGATGCTCACTGTGGGCAGTGAGGGGGTGTTTCCAGCTCTGCTAGTTATATTCTTCATGAGCTGCTTCTCCTTCCACAGCACCCCCCACCCCCATTTTCTCTCCTTCTTTGCACATACACATACAAGAAGACAAACTTTCTTCTTTCTCCCTCCATGATATTGCATCGTTTTGCTACTTATGTGGAAAGATGGAGCCAAGAGGCCAAAAGTTTAGCTTCATTCCACAGCACAGAGATGGGGAAAATGATAAATTTATGGCAAATCACGAAGTGTTATCCTGCAAACTGAAGAAGGTGCAAAGCAGAGCCATCTGGCAGTATCTCCTTCCTCCCTCTGAATCGCTGTCACATTTCAAGAACTGTCTGTGTTTTCCATCAAAAATTGGGAACCCATAGGCCACGGGCTGGGAAATATCTATAGAGTAGGTGGAACAGGGGGGCAGGAAGCTTGAATCCTTACTTGATACTTTATTTTGTGTTGATTTACTTCCAATCTGCTGCTTCCAGTTATCCTAGGAGAGGGAGAGGAGGTGGCAGCTGGTGGGTAGGCAGTCAGTCAGTCCTTTGGCCACAACCACCAATGCTGGAATAGTCAGGAGGCAGGACTGAAAGCTGAAATTTCCTGGAGGTCCTTCGTTTTGCAAGGTCACGAAACCAATGCAGTCAGTCTACTGCAGGAGACCTCTCCTCTGGGGAAAAAAGCATCCTTTCCCCCGCAACTCAAAAGCTGCAGCTATGCTGACATTTGGCTCCATGTTACTGCGTTTGAGTAAACAAGCTTCTGCAGAGAAACCGAGAGGAGTGTGAGCACCAATTCAGCTCTTCTGATGAAAAGAGAATTTTTCTCTGTGTAGGTATGCGATTGTTTAGGCTCCATCTGAACGGAGTTCATGGATAAGCACGGGTACCCATGACAACGCAGTGCACACAGGCCTGGATGTTCTGCGTGGGGACAGACGGATTAGGACATCCACAATGAGGAGGATCTTCCAAATGAGGGATGACAGCAAATCACTTCCATCTGTGATGCAGAAGAAAACCTTGCCATTTCATTCTACATACTTGATTTCCTCTAAGCACCTTCCCATTTGTCCTATAAATAAATAATAGTTTTACTTCGAGTATGCTGTTCTCGCAGGTAAGTGGAAAAGGCTTGTTCCCTTACCAAGCAGAAAAAATATATTGGCTATAGGAATGTCAACAAGGCAACATTTGTACAGCCCAGCAAACTCTGGGAAAGAAAAGAAAATAGAAAAATGATACATAGAGTGGCTCCAATTTCACTTTGCTATTCTTACTGTTAGCAATCCAAAATTCTTGAATCTTTAGGGGTAAAATACTGTCTTAACTAGCAAAGCAAAACTACACTGTAATCACAGTCCTGGCCCAATTATTTCACTCTGCTGGGCAATCATTCCCTTCCATAGGTGAGGACTGCAACGTAGAGCAGTAGTCTGGAGTGAAAAAACTGCATGAGGACAGGATTATGCCTTTTTTTTGTTTCCTATACATGCAACCAACATTAAGAACTGTTGCGATACATCCTTTGGATAGGTCCTTGTGAGGATACAGCACATGGAGGCATGTACTTCCATGCATTTGCTTATGAGTCACGGAGGACTTCATTTATGTCTTAGTTCCACATCTCTTCCATAGAAGGACCACTTTTTTTTTTCTTTTTTAAACACAAGCCATAAATTCTTGATCCAAATACTATGCTTAAATGGGACTTGCTCTCATGTCAGAGACTGCATCACAATATAAAAAAGCAGAATGTGTCCTTTAAACGCTATGGAAATATTACCCCTTATAAAGGTGTACAAAATGCCACAGAATGCAGAATACACTTATGTCTCTTTTACTCATACTGAGATCTTTGAATAGTTCTACTGAGTGTTACCATTTATTTGGCTGGGGCAGTATTTACTGCAACACATTCATGCTAGTTTTCAGGCAACTGCCTCAGGCCTATTTATGATGTAAGTTCTTTCTTTTTTTTAAGCCATTCATGCAGGCTTTTCATTAAAGTAGAAGAGAATCTATAATGGATTCAATATGTAATGCAAAGATTAGCTTTGAAAATAGACTTATTTCTGTCTAAGTCATCAAATATTACATGTACATGAGCCTAAGTTCTGAGAAAGCCAAGTGAAATAAGAAGCTGCCTCTGAAGATGATACTGTTGGTGCTGGGTTTTAGAGAGATTTTCCATTTGTTCAAAGTCTCCTTTCTACTTCTGTACTCAGATCTTCCTTCCCAAATCTGTATATCCTCCCTTTCCATATCCTGCAGCCTTTTTGCCAGCTCTGCTCCCTGACATCTCCTTTTGGTGATCTTGTGTCCTCCATCATGCTTGTCTAAGGCGTGGAAGATATGGTATGCGGCCTTCCAATGTTTCTGCAGCATCAAAACTGGTAGCCACCCAAAACCTTCCATCCTCATTTGGCAAAGCTTCCGCTGAAGCTAACAGTTAAAGAGTCAATGAGTGATTTTGCCTGATTTGGCCTTAAATGCTGTGTATATTAAAATGGAAAGGAAAGCAAGAAGATACTATCAGTTAGCATCCCTGTATTTGGGTACAAAATTAAGACTCAAAGTCTTTTCTCAAATTAGAGCAGATGTGAACTCTTAAGAATAGGGCAGAACCTACCAGCAAAACATACAAATGAGTTCTGAAAAGCTATTTCTATTAATAATGAGCCATCAGTCCATCCGGACAAGGTTTTTAAGTTCTCAGGGACATTTACAAGCCAGTAACTAAACCAAATTGGGTAACAAGGAGATGAAGGAACAGAAATCTTCAAGGCATCAGCTACAGTAAATGGAAGCAAATGGGAAGATATTCACAAAAATTATTTTTCAGCAAACAGTTTGCTATGAAGGATCTGCCAAGGGCATAAGGTAAAATTAAACACTTCAGGAGTAAAACCAACAATGACATACATCTATTTGGTTGTCTAGCAATACATAGCCAAAATGAGCAAACAAATTTACGAAGAATCTGAGCAGCTTAATAATTTGGCCTACAGAATTTCAAGGCCAAGACAACATGTACTGGTGAGCCAAGGTAACGCTAATTAAGTGTAGTTCTCTGACATATTACTACAGAGGACCAAGAAATTGCTTGATTCATATTTGACAAATAATTGATCTGACAACATTTTTTATTTATGCAGAATAAGGTGTATAATGATTCACCTTCCTCATTCCCATCTTTATTTTCAGCTTATAGAGCTGCATAAATGACTAGTGAATATATTCATCAAACATTTCATTGGATCAATTTTTCAAAAATGCTCATAGACATCCAATGTTTTTTTGTTTTCATTCTCTTGCTTATGTCATGCCACTACACTGAAAGTTACAGATGGCCAGGAGCACAGAAATCAGAGCCTCAGGGAGCTGTCAGCCTTCTTGGTTGCAAACAGCAGCAGCAAGCACCTCTTCGTTAGCAGCTAGGAGAGGACTTACAACACACCAGTGGTAACCCTGACTCCATCCATCAAGACCATTCCCCTTTTACCCTAGGAATACCCAAACCACTGCAATAGTCTTGCGAACAAGAGAAGGTATATTTACATACTGCCAGAGCCTGAAGTATTCCAGTAACTGAAATTTTAGGATGCTTTACACTTTGCATCTATTTTTAATGTTACTCTGTGTAAAGTCAGAACCATTCAAATTCTTTCTGTAAAGATATTTCAGTAAAAGCTTTGCTGGTAAGATGAGAAGATACCTGTTGTTTAATCCCCCACATCTTTGCTGTATTTTTCCTGCTGTTCTTGTTGTGTTCAGTTCCTTCACTACTGGCTCAGTAAAGCAGAGCATGATGCTACTAGTTGTATAAATATATTTGGGGGAAAAAAGCAAACCCCCTACAAAACCCTAACTAACAGGATTGATGTAAGCCCCGAGGAGCTGCAGCATTGCCTCAGTGCGTAGGTGGTCTGAGCACATGGCAGACACAGCAAAGCACCAGAAACCTAAATACTACCCCAAAGTTGAGGATCAAACTCGGTTCAAGTGTAAGAAAGTGTAACTACATCCAAATCAGTAGCTGTGCCTGCTTTTCCCAGTATGGTTTTCTGCCAAATGTGTGTACCAGCAGCATGTCCCCACAGCCAAGGCTGGCCAGCCTTCCTGAAGGCCCTGCTGGCCAACAAGGAGGGACTGCTCTGGGAAGCTTGGTTAGCCAAAAACTGCCGTTTTACAAATATTGTTGTTTAGCAGTACTGTACTGTTATTCCTTCTGTCCATTGTGGGCTAGGACGTCTGTACTGCTTGGGAAAGGCTCAAAATGATGAATTCCTACACAAGTGACATGTTTGCATGACGTGCTTGCATGTCACCTTTCCTCTGTAGGGAGCGAGGCGAGGACCAGATCAGAAGCTGGAACTTCAGTAACGGACAAAGTCCCCCGAGAATCCCCTCTGAAGCCCTAGCACAGCAGGTACTACAAGTGGAAGCTTGCAGGATATGGAAAAATCAAACAGCGGTACAAACCTTATCAAAGTCCAGCTCAAAATTGGTGAAGATTGTGCCATGCTCTTTTTTTAAAGCCTTGTGTTCTGCATGGCAGAGATTACAGTGACATTGGGTCAAAGCCTGAAGCAGATCAAAGCTCAGAGCGACTGTTCTCACACATACACCTTACTTCAAATAGAGAAATCAGAGAAGGGGAACAAGTGATAAAATATACTCCAAATGCCAAAATTCATCCCCCAGCTACTGCTGAGCCAGAGGCGCAGATTAACTTGCCATGACACGCAGGGAGGAACAGCATCGCTAGAACAAGCAATCCAACCTTAGTGTTTGATATTGCTTAATCATAACGAAAGATGTTTGGCCTGTCTACCATGTGTCCCCCAATCAGAGATTCTTTACACTTTTACAGCAGGCCTACTCATCTTTCTTCTTATAACAAATAATCTCTCAGTTTCATTGTAAACCACCAGTGACACTTAGTATTCTGATCACTCTATGCAAGTCCACCTGGTATATAGTGTTTTAAATCCAAGTGCTGTTATGGCTATGCATTTTCACTAGCTCCGTGGTACAACACAATAGCTCTATTTAGTAAGTAAATCTAAATTCCAATCCTCGACTGATGAGATTTATATAGGTGGGGGGGGGTTGTTTGAGGGTTTTTTTCGGTTTTGTTTTGTTTTTGGGGGGAGGGTGTTTTTTGTTTTGTGTTTGGTTTTTTTTTTTTTTTTGGGGGGGGGTGTTTTTTTTTTTTTTTTTGTTTTTTTTTTTTTTTTTTAAGACTTTTATGCATCTTGAAACCACATCTGTCAAAACTTGTTAACTAAACAATGGGATACTTAAACACTCGCTGCAATATCAAGAAGCTTTTTCTTCTTCCCATTTCACTGGTTACAAACCTTTTTGATCTTAAACGGTGACAGAGGATCATTGAAAAAGTCCCCACTGTCTGATAATGTCTGGAAAACACTATTTATCCTAGACAGTTTATCAACGTGTCATTTAGCTCAAGGAGATTATAAAAAGGGATGAAACACAGCAGCTCCAGAGGGACTTTCAGAAATCCTGACAACACCCCCATTTTGCTCCTGGCTTGCCTGCCCCCCTGCAAAAAAGGATCCTACCAAGATTTTTTATTCTGCTGCCATATAGATGGACCTGTGCAATGCACCCTTTTGCTTGGCAGTGGATGAAATCCCTGACCCCACTTCCCCTGAGCATGTGAGGTGTGATCCCAGACCAAGAGGGATCAAGAAGCACACAGCACTTCAACACCAAAGGGAAGCAAAATACGGGGTCTGCTCCAAGGACCACTAACATCACATGGAGTTTCTGTGGGGACCCTGAGTCCTTTGTGAACATTTTTGCTGTTCTTTAAGCTTGTCATTGATAAAAGCAGAAGGATAGATGTGAGCCCAGGTCTGTCTAAGCTGCCAGGTCTAAATGGTATATTGATAAAACGATAATAATTTCCTGTAATCCCAGAGGGCCTCCTTACACCTAATGTCTCTCACTTACCATTGTCCTGCTCTCCTGGCTGTAGGTACTGCCCATACTTCCCCATTAGTCTCTCTAGCAAAGAGCAAACTTTTGTGTCACATAACTCCTTGGTGTGATTTATAAAGCTATCTAACTTGTTTTCTTCCTAGCGTGTCTCGTGTAACCTATTTGTCTTTTTATCACAGCATCTTATCTGCCCCTTATTTGCTGTAGCTATTTATCAAAGAGTTACAATAATATCTATTCCTATAATGTTATTGATGTGGATACCTCCACAGTCAAAACCTTGGCTTCGTCATGGGCTGGCCATACTGCTGCATTTCTGACAGAGCACAGGCTGCGGAGCTGCAGCACCCCTAACCAACAATCCCGTGGAGTAACTTCACACACCTCCCACCTCTGCCTTATCAGCTTGTATGCACACACCTTGGGTGAAACATCTCCAGTTCGCTCTGTATAACACCAAGCATAGGGAGATGCCTGGCCACGTCTGTGCACCCAGAGATCAGCAAGGCACCAAGCATATACCCACCATCAGCCGATTTCCACAGCTGATGGGAGTTTGCTTTGACTTTTGGAGACTGACTCAAACTCTCTACTTTAGCTTGTCTATTGTAAATGAGTTATACTGGTATTTTGCTGCATGACAGAAGATTTACAAGGCTTAGATCATTCAGTATGTAGAGCCCTCTAGAGATGTGCTTAGTTTTATTACTCTATTGCCAATGCTATTGCTGCGATAGTTGCGGTTCTTTCCAATCAAATACCATGCTGTTCTGCATCAGTCAGCGACAGCTTTTTGTGGTTGGTTTTGGGTCTAATTTGCTAGTTAACATCAGCTTTAAAGAGGTAATGAAAAGCAAAATAGTGACAAAAATACTGATGTTTAATATTCAAACAAGGTAATAGGAGAAAATGCTTCTTAGGGTGCACGTATATTTATATACATGTGCACACATCCAGGGGTGGAGAGATGTTTCGAGGTGTGTGGTCAGTAAGCATCTCCCAGGTATTAGCTCTCCCAGACAGAAGGGCTTTGTGATGTGCACTGGGAACGCAAAGCATAAACTCCTTCAGAGCCTTATTCTGTGTATTTAATACTGAAAGTTGTATAAAATTAAAAATCCATCTAGCTGTGTGTTCTCATTAAGAGATCTCTTGAAGCTTCTCTGAAATGCAGAGATGCCAGATTTACCATCCTGAAAAAAGCCAACAGGCACATGCAACCAGGCTGCCTAAAATGCCCTACGCTTTCACCAGCCAGGAGATGCTCCACTGGGTGCCTCGCGTGCTGGGAACTGCTGTGGGCAGAGCAGTGGTCCCTTGGGCAGTGCCTACTACCACACGCTGCCCAGCTATGTATCTTATAACAAAACTCTCTCCTGTCAGTGGCTGCTTCATGGTCTGAAGCCAGAGGGGTTACTTCTAAATGCACACACACATTTATAAATATACCTTAAGCATCTTACATTCTCTAATGGTGTGGATTCTCATTAGCCATATAAATCAATACCTCACTCCTTTTCCCGTGAACATCACTATATGTTGATACCCAAAAGCAGTAAGTTCAATGCACTCATGACATATCGTGTTAAAAAATTACTAGTTTTTACATGGTTGTCTTTCAATGCAATTTAATGTTCCCATGTCCTTTTATTTTTTAAAATAGCAAATAGGAAGAAATTTGACTTCAAATTCTGATTTATACATTAACTCCTACAAGTTTTCTTCAGAACTAGCTAGTCTTGATCTTCTAATCCTGTCTTCACAGAGAAATTTATCTAATTATTAGCAATCCAATTTTCACTTACCAGATCCATCAGGTGCAGAAAAATCTTAAAATGGGCAAGTTACAAGCATGAGAGGAGTAATAAGAAAGAAAATGAGGTGGGGGGGTTATAAGTAAAGAAAGATACAACAGAGGCACAGGGAGAAAAGCACAGGGTGAGAGTAGCAGTGCTTTATTAGTTGTAAAGGGTTTATTAGTTTTTTTCCAGCTTGGGCACTGGGTAACAGGAAGGAGGCAGTGAAAGTAAAATGAAAATCAAGATTTGGGAATGGATCCTGGTTGAAAGAGCTGGGAAGTCCAGAAGAGGAAGAAAACAATATTTCCTACAGAGAGATTATATTGTACCCCAGGGAAGACTCCTGTCCAGCTGCAAGGCAGACTAAGGTCCTATCAAGGATATAGCCACTCCAGGCAAGCGCTCCCCGAGGAGGCTGCCCTTGGCAAGGGCAATGTTCAAACCACCTCCTCTCTCCAGCTCATACATGAAAAGTCACTTTTAGCCTAACATTGAGCCCTGGGTTATCCCATAAAAAGAAGGGCCTCCTATAGGACGAATATCACTGGACTTCTATAGTGAATGCATATTGACTAAATGGTTTAATGCAGGCAGAGTGATTCCAGAGCACCTCCTAAGGCCCGGGCACTTTTTGATACATGTAAGAAAAGTAGTTAAAATAAAAATCCAAAAATCCCCCCATTACTTCCCACTCCATACTTATAACCCCTCAAGGACCAAAGAATCATTGCAATCTTGGGATATAAAACGACTGACTCCTGTGGGAATTTGCTGCAATGCTGAGAATTGCTCAAATATCCTCCAAGCTGAACTTCCCTGAGCATCGTCAGCCAGCCGGAGAAGCTGGGGACTGGGCCATCATTAGCACATGTGCCCTCTGGGAAATGCAATTTCCCCACGCAGAGGGTGAGAAGGCTCTCACAGCAGATTTGCTGGAAGGGAGATGAATCAGACTGAATTGGGACACTGGAGGAAGGACCCTGCTGCAGTTGTGAGAGGCCAAGGGCTGAAACTGGAGGGGGATGTCAGGACCTGCAAGATTGTCTCCTTTAAATCCTCCACAAAGGCTTCCTCATGCACTGGCTGAGCCCACAAAAATTGAGACGTCAGAGATGCGAATGGCAGGGTAAGAGGAGAGGTCAGGCTGGAACAAGGGGAAACAAAAGGCACTATTTTATCTGCAGCAGAAAAGCAGCGGGATGCTTCAGGTACTGAGTGACCCGACCAGAGAATACAATATGCATTATAAAGTCTGCGGTAAAGAGGGAGAATAATTTCTTCTTTTCAAAATCAAATTCAAGTAGAAGCAGCCTTAGCAAAAGCCACTTTATATAAATTAACACGATTCTTCCATGTATCACAATGACCGGTTAGGCCAGAGGACTTTCATTGTCTGCAATTTCCTCCCAGCTGCGGTCCTTTGGCTCCACCGTACACAGCCGTGTGCGACAGAAACGCAATAGAGCGGCTCGGCATAAAGACAAGGGCTGTCTGTGATATTTACCAGTTGCCTTCTGCCTCCTAAATGGTAAAATGAGGGCCAGATCATCTAATTAGTCTGCACTGACTTAACATAGACCTAGAACAAGGGATGGAAGTGACTTTAAGGCACACTTATTTCTGTGCGACTGCTGAGCAACCCTGGACCAGCAGGAGGTCGGTCGGTAGCGAACCCCTGGTGCACCCCACCACAGGGTCTTCCCTCTGCGCTCCCTGCTGGTCTGTGTGATGTGGCTTTACAAAGTGCCTGACCCTACCAGGGCAGGCATTAACAAATTGCAGAGTAGGCTGGAACAAGGTCAGTGAAATCACAAAACGTGGTACAACTAAGAAATTCAGTAAGTAACTGAATAATCGGAGGAAAACCAGGAATGTCATATTGCTGTTCAGCAGAGGTGAATGCTGATGATTTTGAGGCTCTTTTGAGCAATAATCTCCATCAAAAAGTCAACACCATGTAGATGGTTAACAATTAAGACCTACGATGGAAGTTACTATCACAATCTACATTAAGGGAAAGAAAATTAAAAACCCCCAGATTCAAGGGTACTTGAGTAAGTTAGATCTTTCCGATTGCTTCAGCCAATTAGTTCCTGAAGTAAAGAGCCTGTAGGTCATTATGCAGAACCAGTCAGGGACATCATTAGGAGTTCACCTTCGAGAAGTCATGGAGGAGGCACAGGACAACTGGAGAATGACAGTGCCCATGCTGAACACGGGGGAGGATGGCAGAGTGAGGAATGAAATGGCAGTCAGGAATGCTGGAACAAATAAACAAGTTATTTTTAAGGCCATGGAGGACATGAAGGAGATGAACAGCACTGCACATGAATCTGTCATGTAAAAATAATGTCAAAACAATATCATTTAATTTTGCAACAAGGTAGCAGACCTTGTGGCGAAGGGAGAAGGGTGAATGTCATACTTCACCTAGTAAGCCTCTGACACAGTTTCCCATGATATTTTTACATAAGCTATGGATACATAATGTAGATGAAACTACCGTAGGTGGATGCAAGAAAGACAGGGTGACTTAAGCCGGGCAAGGAGTTATTGATTGTTTACTGTCAGAATGGAAGGATGCACAAAACAAAAGTATTCCTTGGGGATTTGTCCTGAGCCAGCTCTGTTCAATGCCATATTATAGTAACCTGGGAGGTAGGATATAGAGTATTCTCAGTATATTTGCAAATGACCTCCAGCCAGAAGGGACTACAAATGTGTGGGAGGATAGGATCAGAATTGCAAATGGTCCTGACAAGCTGGGGAACTTGCACAAACAATAGGGTGCATTTCAATTAGAGCATGCAAAAATACTCCACTGCAGAAACACAGGATGGAGGAAAATTGATTAGTTGGAAGTTCTTTAGAAAAGGATCTAGCAATTACAGTAAGTTACACTGAGTGGGAATCAAGAACACCACAATTTTGAGAGACAAACATGCTTGCATAAATAAGGGATAGTCTGCAAGTTGTGCAGAGCAACAAGGCTTTTGTTGGGAAAGTTTAGCCAGTGTGGGGCATTGCCCCTCAGGAGAGACCTGGACCACTTGATAGGAGTCTGAAGGAGAGCAGAGGGAAAGGTCAAAGTCCAGGAAATGGGCCTACGTGGAAACTGAATGAGTATTTTGTTTAGCCTAATGTGCAAAGACACAAGGAATCAAATGCTTTCTTTGTCCCCAGCTGACAGAATAGGAAGCAGTGGGAACCCCGTATCCCTAACCCTGCACAAAGAGAGAGGCAGCAGAGCTGGTTAATACAGACAGTGAGGAGGGGGTCTTGTCTTAGAAGAAAAAAAAAAAAACCAAACAAACAAACAAACAAACAAACAAACAAACAAACAAACAAACAAACAAACAAACCACTCAGATAATCTGAAACCAGTTTAGCAGGTGCTCACACAACTACTTCAGACTTCAAATAATCAGTCCTATGATGAGAAAGGCATAGCCAAGATCAGCATACAATGATCAGGGAGTGTTAACCACAGAGTAGTTGAGTTCAAGGTGCCAGTCAATCAAGGGGAAAAATAATGAAAAACATATCCTACTTTAAGGGTAAAAAAAGCCATGATTTGTATGTTCAGGTGATTGCAATATTATCAGAGAGGTCATCACATTGAATATTCATAGATTGCTCTAGGCAAAGGCTTAAAGTGGTCAGAGAAGTCTCTGACTGCCCAGCAATATAATTTTATTTGTTCTTAATCAAATTTTAGGATCAGACAAGCTTGTGTAATTGCACTTAAAACGCTCCCTTGCTGGACATCTATCCCATTCAACCTAGCCTCTTATCGTCTAGCCTTGTTTCTTGGGGATTGCTTTTGTGTTAGCTGCACAGAGCCTACTCCAAAGCCCACAAAAGACAGCTTCTTAAAACGCAGGCAGTGGCAAGGAGCCCTTCATCACCATCCCAAACCCCTCAAACTCCTGCAAACTATCAAAAAGGTCAAGAACTTTGAGAGCCATGGCTCTTCAGCTGAAGCACAGCAGCACACTATCGCAGCCACTGGGACCCACTTCTAGATCCAGCAAAGCGCAGCACCCTCGGCCACAGCAGCCTGCTCAGCTGCCGCACAAGGCATTGACTGTCTGGAGCGGCGTTGAACCATCTAGACACAATTGTTACAAGTCAAACTTGTTTCTAGCAAAAACCCTGCAAAGCCTGATTCACAACCACTTTGCTTTATGCTGCTTATAGCCATAATGATAATATTCACCCTGAGAAACACCCACATCTTATTCTGACAGTAACACACAGTACTGTAACATTAATGAATTAGCAGTAGGAGAAAACTACTCATTTGGAAGAAGGCTTCTAGAGCAATATAAAGCTACAGGAAACCTGCCTGATTTGTCTTTTGGCAGGTTCTGCTACTAGCTTTAAATTAACACTGCAAGTGTTATCAGCTGATTCTCTATAGGAACTAGTTGAGTGAACCTGAGCACACCTGTAATTGCATGGTAAAGTTACACAGACCTCAGTTTTCTGTCTTAAAACAAATTAGGTTTATTTTTAGGTTTTTGTCTCCTCCTGAATCCAAAGCTCCAGCCACAGCATTGTAATGTTAAACCCTTAAAGGTCAAAAATCGGAAGAAAATTATTGCAGCAGCCTTATGAAGCGAAACATGCATTTCACAGAGCTCTGTTAGTAATGTTTTGTTCTGCTTCTTTGCTCTTTCACAATTCTCTGTGCAAAGAGACTATTTTGACATTGGTATTTTATTCTGTGAGTGCTGGCTAGGAACAACTTCTCCAACTTACACAAGCTTTTTAAAACTAAGATCTTTTTGGTATGATCTTCATCCCTCCCACGTCAACTTAGCAGTGATTGGGAAAGGCTATTTGGGTTCTTTGGGTTTTCCTTATGTCTTGAGTGTAATAATAAGGAACTATTTCTTTTACCAGATTAGGATTGTTTAAGAAATATCGTAAGAGCTGAGGAAATTTTAAAATTATTACAGCTTCTATATTCTTAGTAATATATGATGAACAGGAGGAAACTTAAAAAATGTGGTAAAAGCTTGTGGAAATCTGAGAACTTTTAAAACTAAAATTAATAACTCCTCCAACACGCTTGCTACTGTTGCCAAGAGCAATCTGGAAGTCAAAGTTAACAAAAACTCTCACCCCAAGTTATCCATGTCTCAGTCACTGTCAAAACCTCTAAAGTATATCAGATCTTGCAGTCAGCTCTAATTAAGAGTATTTTGCAGCCAGAATTTAATTCCTCCTAATCTTGGTAGCACAGAACCTGCATTTTTTTCTCAGCTTTTCTTTATGCGTCAAACTTTGCTGTTTTACCTACCAGCTTTGTGATCCCCATTCCCAGGCTCTGCTGTCCTTTGTGGTACTCTTCTGGAGGCTGGCATTCACCAGAGACATTCAAAGCAGCCTTCAGACTATTTTACTCCCACTGAGAGACCTACCCAGTGCTAAAGAAGCAGAAAATTGGGCAGCCACGTAGATGGTTTCAGCGGTGTCTCCGTTAGCAAGTAATTTGGTTCAGTTGGAGTGGGTTCAGGAGACCAACGCAGCAGGAGCTGAGACCCTTCACATCTCCAGCATGTGTGGATTGTGGGTTTAATTTGGATTAGATTTAGCTTGATCACCTAGAACAAATCTTCCCCTTGCTCAGGGAATCAAAGCTTTCTGAGGAGAAGCAGCATTAGGCATGCTCTAAAATAATCTTATGGTCCACAGCGCAGTTCAGATCCCAATGTCCCATTAAACACTAGAGACCATCAGGTGGCTCACCTCAAAGCACGCTGCTGCCCCACCTAAACCACCATGTTGAAGTCCTATCTTCCTCACTTCTCCTCTGTCCCAAATCATTGGAAAGTTTCTTAAGGTAATTGGGTTCATTTTGGGAGGAATGTTGCAGGTGCCTTGAAAATGGGGGTATCATGCAAATCTAACAATCTCAGTTATGAAGCGCCATAATTATGCACCACTGCTCTGCATTACATAGGTCTAATTCACATTTGAAATGCATTCAGCTTCCAGCACAAACATTAGATTCAATTACCATACGATTTTTAAGAAACAGTAACATTGCCAACTAGCAGAAGTCTACCTGAGCTATTTCAGCTGGTTTTGATTAAAACAATAGTGCACGTTTCCCTTCTCTATGTGTTACAAACTTCATCTGCTTCCTCTTAGTTACGAAGTTGAGATCTAACAAGGCAAAACCTCCGAAGTTTACACAGAAAACCACCTTACCTTAATATCTCAAGATATGAAGAAGTAAATTTCCAGTGCAGTGAGTTACCCATCCAGCTGCAGTTATTATGTGTTAAAACTCCCTGTGCACCAAGTAGAAAATTTGCCCCTAAGCATTTTTTTTATTTTTTTTTCCCATCCTGCAAACTGCCAGAATACTAAACAGATTTTTAGGAAATTGCTCTCAGTGGTAAAAATTCACCATCTGGTCTCCAAACAGAATTATAAGCCTGAAACACAGAGGCCAGATACAGCCCTCTAATTAGGAGCGGGTAGGGATTTTCTGGCAAAATACGTCTTGTCAGAAAACATCAATTAATCAACTTCCCCCCACTTCCCCCCAAAAAAGGAGACTTTATCTATTTCATTGAAACGTTCCCTGAGAAGAGCCTGGGTGCCAGCACAGACAAAGAAGACTCCCTTCCCCATGCCAGACTCCCAGCAGAAATTGGAGCAAGAGATGCCCAGGCTGGAGCTCTCCTGGCCAGGAGCCCTCCCAGTCTCCCATTTTCCATGTGTGCTATTTACTGAATAATTAACCGTTTAGTGGCCCCAAGAGCCCACGGGGGCAGCCCAGCGGTTCTGCCACTCTTGGAGGAGCAACAGACTAGAAGGCTGTCTCCCCTCCTGCCCTAATTGTAAACCATAGGGACTGGGTTCTTAATACTGGTGTAGTGGTACATGGCTCGGTCCCAGCATTCTCGCTTTAAATGGCTAACTCAGTGAAATTATTGTAAGTCACCGTGAGCTTTGGCTAAGTTCAGCGGGTAGCTTTGGACTATGGCAAGTTATTTAAGGATAGTAGATAATACAGATTTGTCATTTCTTCTGCAAAATGTGAGAAAGGCTATCTGCCAATCTCTCCCCTGCTTGCAGCGCTATCAATATCCCACTCTCTTGACTAGACTTTGGCCAATACATCACAAACTGATGCTCATAGTTGAAATTCATTAAAAGAGATATGTCTGGGTTCCTTCTTCTGCAGGAATGAGATTTTCTTCTGCAAACTGACAGCTGATAAAAATTCCCTTTGTAAATACCAAGGTTGCTTGAAATTTCTCCTTCTAATTTTCTTTTATTAATGCGTTGGGGAATTCTTGTGGGGGATGTCTGAGGGGAGGGTTACAGAATGGGAAATGGCAGAAATGTTTTTTTTTCTCATGCAGAAGTCCGCTTTTTATGGGAAAGCTGAAAGCATTTTCATTTTCTTCAGTTCTGAACTAAAAAATATTTATTTTTGCAGCTTCTTAAGGCTTCTATGAGAAATAAAAATTTTTCTTCCAAAAAACAATCATTTTACCAAAGCAGGGCAGTGTATCCCAAAGGAATGAATAGCAGCCTGTTACTCACAGCTGTGTCTCTCAGCCCTGCTCAGCACATTCTGCACATCAGAAAGAGAGAAAGATGTAAAGAACTATTGATCACCGCTGCTTAAATGCACTGAAATTTTGAATTTAACAAAAGCACAGGCCTGACACTGGAAACTTCTGTATGTTCCCCGGACAAGCGCATTACAAGCATGGCTTGCTGAGACTTCCTCACAGTGCCCCAAGTTTAGTTCTTGTCCCCAGAAACAAACCTGCCTTGGTCCTGTTGCAGGTTATAATCAGAGCCGTCCAAACAGGCTGTCAATTAATGTTCAGCTTGGAAGACTTTTTTCATGTCCATAAAGAATTAGATTGTGGCCGCTGCACTTGCACGCTGAATCAAATGGGAATTATATACAGTCAGAGCAAGCCTGAAATAATGCCTTGCTAGTAACCTAGCCATATTCTTTTAATTCTCTCTAAATCTCTGTGCTCATGGAAATCCCACAAGAGAAAATCTAAATAAATGAATCATAATTATCAATGTTGTTTATGTAATTGGTAAATGATGCAGAGATAGGTGAACACTGCTTATTCCTACACAAACACAAATTAAATATGGACACTGCACGAAAGATGTGCCCTCTAGTACTCCAAGTTTAACAAGGTTCAAAGATTAAAATCGCAGCCCACTCCTATGATTTGCATCTCTTTCTGTCATACCAACCCTTCTCATCTAAGCACCCCTATATACCAAGGGTCCCAAACTGGAATTGTGGATCAGGTATTTTCAAGAAAACATAAGCAGCACATTTTTCACATTCCAAGTAAAAAAGGAAAGGGCAAGATAATCCATCAGCGAACTGACCCCTTATCAGGATCATAGGCAGTCCCATTACTGCTACGACAACCAGCTCAGCTGTGAGCCAAATGCCTGGAAAAGGCCAGCCAAAAATCCATCAGTAAAAACTCATTTATCACTGCTAAAGGAAAAACCAGCGCTGCCATCCGAGGCCAGCATCCACGGAGCTGACCCGCCCTTCTTCACAAAGGCCAGGCTCCAGAGCACGGGTCCGCGCTGCAGAGCGAGCCTTCGGGGCTCGTCAAGGAGCTGCTCCTGACTAGAAACAGCCATGTTTCTATTCAAAACAAAATCTGTTAAAGCAGAAATAATTAGTGCAGGGCATAGTAATTTGCAAAGCTCAGAGGTTAGCGTGCTGTCGCTGAGTCGCTCTGAGCCTGCTACGCAGTGAGGACCCACAATGCATTGATTTTAGTATTTTACCAAACAAACTTCAGAAATTCAGAAGATGGATTATTTGGTGGAGTGAGGAAGCCTATAAATAGTAGCAAGTGGGTTTTTTGGAGCACATCCTAGCTTTTTTTTCAACTCTGTACTCCAGGGAAGCACAATGCATCCGTACCTTTCTTTAAAAACATCTTTAGGGACTTCAGTGCTGGTGGAGGCGCTGGATTGACAGCTCCGGAGATTCATTCTGCTGTTTACCCACTGAACGGGCATAACGCAGGCAGCACAAACTTCGCTGAGCCTGTCCTACCAATGTGCCTTTGGCACTTATTAAAAAATTTAACACCCTCAAATACATTGTATGCATTGCAAAGGGAAGCAGACTAGAGCACAGGGTGTCTCAACTGGCAGCAGCAACCCACTTTATGGCAGTGCTAATCACATGCAGATTGACATCATATGGGCCTTCAATGCCCCGCTGTTTTGATGTGAGCTCACGGGCAGTGGGAGAGATGCAGAGATACTATTAGTAAGTTTTACTGGTGTGCACCACTGAGCCCCAAGGAGGGGTTTGGGGTGGTTCTTTGTTTGCACCAGACTAAAACGCTGCAAGCCCCTCTCCCACAGACAAGGCTGGGGCAATATCCCTGTCCTGAGGAAAGGCAATAGCATTTCTTCCCCATTTGCCCAGACCAAGGATGCAGAGGGGAAGTGGTGGGATGTGGCCTCCCAGGGCTGGGGGAGCGGGTGCACAGCCACGTCCCTGCCCCTTGTCCACTTCAGAAATGCACTGCTGCCCAGGCTGCTGCCCTCCTCCCGTGTTGCACTGCTCAGGCCGCTTCCAGGACATACCCCAGGGCTGCGTGGGACAGAAGGTCACAAAAGTCACGCAAATTCAGAAGTCCTCATTTTCAGCAAGAAACCCACATCTAGCCTCTTAAAACTGGTGCCAGGCAATTTGCCTGAGGGACCGCATACATAGCAAATTCTCAAATTAACCGTTTCTTATTTCAGCAGAAGACTGGCAGTCATTACAAAAGCAAGACAGTGATGTAGGAGTCGGCAGACAAGAGCAGGAGATTCAAGTCTGCTATTTAAATATCTTCTGTACACTGTGTAAGCAGATACAAGCTCAGCTTCCTCAAATTGCTTTACTAACCACATTAACCTCCGGGACTCCCCTTTGTTTCCTAGGGTGAGTGAGTAATAACTCAGGGATACAACAGTAATGGCTGAGCTCACTTTCCAGTGAGTATCTTATGAGACGACTGGTACAGCATGCCCTACATCTGAAGCTGTGGTTTTCAGAAATGATGTATTATTAGCACTGCATCTGAAATAACCCAGTAATTGCTTAATGTTTTATATTTACATGGGCTGTACATTATGTTTGCTCTGAGAGAGGGAAGGAGAACTAAGCAGGAAAGGAGTTTGCAATAAACCTACAGTAAGCAATAAAGAGCTATAAATGGCAAACTGTCAATAGCATCAGCTTTGCTAAGGGCTTGATTCAGAAAAAGAGGAGCATCCTCATCTCCCAACAGATCTAAACCAGCCCAAATTGGATGTAGTACCTAGCAGGATTGAGCCCTTCCTGAAGGATGAGCTATTAAATTTAAACATACATAAAATCTTATTTGAAAGATCATATTCATTATTAATAAGAGGAAAGATGATCTTTCAGATAAGGCACTGCTGCACTGGGACTCTGCAGTGAGCTCCAGCTCTGCCACAGATTCCTTGCTTCATCTCGAGTGACTTCCTCAAGGTCCCTGTTCCTCACGTCTTTATCCTCGCAATGGGGACAATTCCTCTCCTTCTCTCCCCATACCAGGCTGTGTTGTCTTTCTATGACCATGTACAGTTCCCGAGTAAAAGTAGGCCCTCCAGTTCAGCTGCAAAGTAAATAATGATTCGTAGTAATAATTTGTGACTATTTCTTCTTTCTTTCCATCTTGGTAATTGCTTCCTACAATACCATACATCACAGTAATATTCTGTCACAGTGGATTGGATTTATGCAGTGGGAGAAAGGGGCAAGGACCCATTTTATTTCATTTGTGTAGTAAATGAATAATTCTGCAGAGTTCACCATATTCCCTAAGAAACTGAGACTAAACGACCTACTTGCGGGGTCTTCATTTTGATCACAAAGATGTTTGGTCTCCTCTGAGTGTGCTGGCCACATTTAAACTTCTGTCACTGGGAAATGGAGAAGAACAAAATCACGTACACCAACTTGAGGGTGTTCATCTGTTTTTACAAACAAAAATTTCTGCAGATTTTAATAGCAAAACTGTCTGCACTGAGAAACAACCAAACCCTAGTGAGTAAGTAAGCAAGACCTTTAGAGGTCCCTTCCAACCCAAACTATTCTATGATTCTATAAGTATGTGTACGTGTATGTGCAGCGTAGTGTGAATACAAACTCACAGTGGCAGTGCATAACCAAAGTTTGCAATCTACTTGTTTTCCAGGTCTTCAGTCTTCAATTCATGTCACATTGAATGCAAAATGAAACGGCTCGTAGCTGTGTAGACTGAAGAATGCCTCTGAAGTCAGCTATAATAGCTAAAAGCTAGTAGGTTGGGTATTTTTAATGCATGTGCAATGTGGGAAGAACCCACCAGAGAGAGTACTCTGCATGAACCAGCAGCTGTGGTGGAGGGTGGAAAGGTAGGTGAGACGAGGAGCACTACCCAACCTCCCACCAACTACACACTGCCATATGGTATATGGTACCGCATTGGGAAACTGGCAGGTATAAGGATATAGGAAAACTGGGAGCTATAAAAACTGTAAGGATATTATACAAGGATTACCATGTTATACATATTGCAGTCTACTGTGGGCAAAAAGAAGAAAAGAAAAAAAAAAGAAAGAAAAAAACCCAGCCAAAACTAATTCCCTCAATTTACATACAATTGTGTCTTGCAGGTAAAATACGAGATTCAGCCACTCCCGGCTTCTTGTGATTCCAAGAGAAAAGCTGCTCGAGTGGTAAAAAGGTTGCACAGGGGTGAGCAGCAACCAGAGCAGAAGGAGAAGCCATAATAAAAAGAAGAGTCTGGGGTAGGAGGGAGCGAAGGGCACAGTTCCAATATTATAAAACCCAGGCAGGTCTTGCATTAACATGACAATTGCCTCCCCAAGGGCCTGCTGCCTGTACAAACTGTGGCTGGGCTCAGTCCCCAGTGCCACTTGGTGCTGGGACAAGAGGGGTCTGTAGCTCGCAGCTTCCCCACAGCCCCCGGGCAGTGTGGGCAGCACCCAAAATACACAAGCGATGAGCATGGTGCCAGGGCGCAGTCAAGTAGCCCAAGGCTGATTCCTTGGCACTGGCTCACCTACTCAGGGATTATCTCAAGGTACAAACATCCATGCAAAATAAGTTTTAAAACAAAATCACTTTGGTCCTGGTCTTTGCAGGGAATCTCCCACTGACATGCTTTCCCCTCCTCTCTGCACCCTGCATCCACTGGAGCCAGCTAGCAGGACGGGTGGCAGCAATCTCACACTGCCTCAATGGTGCCCAAGGCTCCCCATGGGGATGAGCCACCAGCGACACCAGCCCGCCAGGCCATGGCCAGCCTGTCCTTTGTGCACTCAGAAAGTCTCTTGGTTGAAATCCAGCATGAGATACGCAGGACTTTCGTAGTAGAACACAGGAGTCACAGCCCTGACTTCCCTGACATCAGCGATCAGGATAGGGGTGATAGCGTAACTGTGAAGCAGAGCTCTCCCTTCCCAGTGCCATCTCTTCTCTACACCTTCTTAATAATTCACACATATGATGATGTCTACAGAATAGCCAGGGGGGGTAACAGGACCCCATTCTATGTGATCATGCAAAAGACTTCCACAGCGACAGCACTGTATTCTGCAGAAGGTAAGAAATCCTGTAAGAGATGCCACCATACCTGGTTACTGAGAGCTTTATCAAAATTATGGGAAGAAAGAACTAATTAGCAGTGAGTGGTAGGAGCAGATGAACTCTTTAAAAGGGAGGACCTTACTTTTATGCCTATGGCACCTCAGTAACAAGCAGAAGGGAAAAGAAATATAGAAAGTACGTGAGACTGATGAGAAATTATTTGAAAATTCATAGAGCAGGACTGGGCATTTAGTTACAACCACTGAACAAGAAATGTGTTAGCTGCTCCATCCTAGGAGTCACTGCACAGAGAGAAGCCTCTTGGGCTCCAGCATGCCTTTGCTGGGGCAGGGATTTTCTTCAGGTTTGTGGCACAGGCAAGAGGAGGGCCGTTTCAAGGTGCAGCACCCCAGAGAAGGGTACCTGTACCTCTCCTTGCCAAGTTGACAGTAGCTGCAAATACCATCCAATGCTCAGGGAATGAAAGAGAGATCATACTCACCTGACAAATCGACCAAAATCAATATAAGCCCTAATAAATGTATCCCGTTACAAACTAACCCAACCAGCAGCGAACACAAAGCAAAGACCCCACTGACATCAGTGGGAAATAGCTGAGTCCCAAGTGGCATTTGCCAGAGGCAAATGAAGGAATATTTGCTCAAAACACCTCTTAGCGGGACATTCAATAGGAGCCTGCACACACAACTGAAGGGGAAGCAAATTGGGGCCTTCGTGGTGAGACGGAAATGGCGATACTGAAAAGCTGCCTTCTGGAGGGGCTTCAGAGCCCCTTGCAAGGCTTCCTGACAGTGGTTTGTCCATCAACAGCACTGCAAAGACTGAAGAATCTGGCTTAACAAAAGAGAAAAATCTTTTTTTTTCAGTGAAGAAAAACCCAAGCCCACCCCACACGTAAAAGCTGTGCAACAAGATACTATTAAAATAGCTTCCGGGAAAATCTTCCAGTTGGTCAGCCCAACCCATGGATCTCAGTAGCTTGAAAAGTCTGAATATATTTAATTTATTATTCTCACCATGGAAACGCTCAACAAAACTGACCTTTTCAGTTTCAATAAAACTGGATTTTCCTGTAGGTCCCCTGTCAGCCGCTGCAATAATAAGTGGAAGTGCTAAAACCCGGAGTTATTAAAAACCAAAAAAGGGCAAAATGGTGCCCCAGCCCTGCCACTCCTGGGCTGGATCTGTCCGCACTCGGTCTACCGGGAGATGCATACTCTCCTTCAAACATTTCAGGAAACCCGATTCCATCTGTGATTTTGCTGATGCAAATATGGAGCATCTGCTAACTTCCATGAAGATAATCCAGGCTTGCTGGGTCCCACTTGGAGCAGGATATGGCCATCGCATCTCTACTGACATGCTGCAGCTACTTTTATCTAAGGCATGCCATTTATGGGGTATCTTTGGTACTGCTGACTATTCTGGTGTATTTATCCTTCACCATCAGGCTCTTCATTTACCTGTTCCTACGCAGAGCACTAACGCACAGTCTGCAGGCACCAAGGAAGATGAGTCTTTCTTCGCTCTCCGAGATGTTGCGTCCTTCTGGCTGGCCGGGGCAATGACGGATAAGGGTGCAGGTGGGGGAATGGAGCAGGATGGGTGGCAAGGGGGAGGTGGAGAGGGGCACAGACAGAGATTCATAGAATATTTCAAACCGCAAAGTTTCTTATGTTTTTACCAAGGAATTTTGGCGTGTCTGTCCTTCAGACTATGACCAGTCTCAAGAGCAGTAGCTATAAAATATGGCTAGAAAAATATTGAAGATGTTTGTTTAGATGTGTGCTTTGTTAAGTATCCATCATTTGGCAGCAGTTGAACAAAGAAATTATTTCTCCCTTGTGTTTAACTTTCCCCAGTGGCTGGGCAGGCTGTCTTTGTTCAGGAAGGTCTCCTCAAGCCTGATGAAATTCAAGCATTCACATCTAAGTCAATGCTCCTGGAACCAGGTGGTTTTGAGGTATCCTAATCTACATTTCACATCACGTTTTTAGTAAAATATATATATGGGTAGACAAAACGTAAAACACAGCAGCTTTTAACAAACCTCCCAGATTCCAGGCAAACCACATTGTTAACAACAGCTACACCATCTTCCAGCACATCCCTCTCCTCCCCCCACTGCACGCTGTATTAGCTCAAAAGGCTGTATTTTCTCTCAAGACTCAAAATTAGTTGCTAACATGCCAGGTGTATTTGATTCTGTTATTTCACATGTCAGACAGACAACAACATCTGACTCCAAACAG
This sequence comes from Pygoscelis adeliae, assembly GCF_000699105.1. Lineage (NCBI taxonomy): Eukaryota > Metazoa > Chordata > Aves > Sphenisciformes > Spheniscidae > Pygoscelis > Pygoscelis adeliae. The sequence goes on along the minus strand of NW_008824401.1, from coordinate 3,199,071 downwards.
GAGCCACCACACATGAGCCTGCAAGTGGGGTGAGGAGTTGCCACGTGGCCGTAGGTGGCACGGGGAGCCCCGGAGGCACGGCCCTGCTCTGGCTGGCTCACAGGGTGCCGCTGCTCTCCATGCCTCCTTTCTCCATCCGTAGCACACGTGAGGATGCATTAAATCAGGACTGCATTTTGCTATGCTTTCAGTAAAATACTGCCTGGCTATGAACGCAGTATATTACAGGGACAAGATACAGCAATTACCGAGTATTAGCGATGACATTTCCATTTGAAGCATGCTTTGAAGCAGGCTTCCATGCACACTGCCTGCTTGCCTAGAAGAAAGGTGCAGAACGGGACTGAGCCTTTTTTCTCGGCAGCTTTACAGTCCCTTTGGACTTTCTAAAATACAAAATCATGCAAGTATCTGATCTCACATCACTTTCCTTTTGCTTTTATGACATGAGTTGTGGCTCTCCCGGTTCCAGCAGCAGAACTGATCCCTGGTGGCCCAGCCTCAGCTGAACCTTATTCAATATTTGTTGGCTGGGGCAGCAACAGCAGAACATGCTGCTCATTAGCGAGGCCACAGCTTTCGATGGTGCCACCCTGCCCTCGCTTGTACAGAGGCATGAAAGGAGAAATACCCACCTTCTGCTCCCAGGTACCATGGACTAGACGGTGATGGAGCACCACTTTGTCCAGATTCCTCTTGTCTCTTCCCGCTGCCTCCTGATGTCCAGGTGTGTCAGCCCTCTTCTGGTCGGGGACCCCCAGCTCCTGGACAAAACCTGGCTGGAGCAGAGAGCCGGTGGAGGCAAGAGCTCCAGCAGGCACTTGCACGTGGGGAGCTGCTCTTTCAGCTCCTGCTCCACCTGAGTTGTCTTAAGCTCTGCCTCAGTGCAATATTTTTTCCTTGACAGCTTGAGTAAAAACAACTTTTGTTGTTCTGAAGACTATCAAAAGTAAAAATCAACAAAAATAAAACCCCTTTTCCTATTTCCCACTGTCATTTTTGGAAGAGCTTTACAGCAAAATGGCTGAGGCGGTTGGCATGGGAATAGCTTTCGGCCATACTATTGCCTGAATGTCATTATCATGTCACTTACTGCAGTTACGTAGTGCACGTGCTGCAACACCTCCTAGAACTGCGCATCAGGTTGGGGCCATTGGGCAGGACACGTCACAGCTCCATGGGATGAGACGGTCCACGCCCTGGAGAACTTACAGCGCAATGGTGTAATGGCACCCTTGGGGCTGCTGGGACGTCTTCAGGGAGGTCTGTGTTCAGAGAGGCCCAAATAAAACCAACTTTTAGCAGAGTTAATTCAAAGTTTTAAGTTCACCAGAATGAGTAGCTTTACGTTCCCAGCCAAGAGCCCCGTCTCTGCCAGCCAGGTCTGCACTGGAGAGCCAGCAGTGCCTTCAGCGGGGAAGCCATCAGGCTTTGTCAATACAGGGCAAATTACAGAGGTGAGGATTTTAATTATTTGTTTCATACCCCCTAAATGTAAAGAATGTTCCTGACAACCCATAGCAAAGCCAGCTGAAGAAAGAAGGAAATAAAGAGAGCAAGTGAAAAGCTAATCCTGAAGTAGGGACGACGATGAGCCTATCCACGAGCCCTGAGTTAGAACATTTTCTTTTAGACCTTTTATCTGTTGTTTGTTCTATTTACTGGAGCTTTAGACCTTTGATCCTACCATTGCATTTTCTGAAGGCAGTACGGATGATTGCACCTGACACGTTTCCTCTACCGGTGACATTCAGATGCCTCTCGGCCGTACAACCAGCACAGCTGCAGAGCAGGATGTTGGATGGGAAGTGCATTAGGAGATTGCTCATCCTCTCGGAAAGTCCACCTGGGACAGCCACGTGTCGCTAAACCCTGCGTCAGATGGAGAGACCAGGGCATTTTGCACAAATCAGGAATTTGGTTTAATTGTCACAGTTCACGGCTTGGGCAGGCAACCCAAGGCATGAGGCTGGTGGTTCACACGCTGACAAGAAACATAAGAAAACAACCCAGAGGTTTTTAAAGTAGGCATGATATTCGAGGCAAAGTCCACGGCAGAGAGAGGGAAGATCCCAGAGCATCTACATCCCAGCCCTGCACCAGGCTGCCTGCACTCAGAGAAAGGTTTTTCGAACAGCGCCGGCCTCTCTCCCTGGCAGAGACGTTAGCTCTGAACTACCTACCAGCAATCTGGCAAGTGAGTCAGAGCTGATTTTAAGCCAAGTGCTTGTGAGATGGGGGTGGGGGAGAGGGGAAACCTCTTCACAGTTTGTTCTGCAGAAATGAAAGTTCTGACATGGTTCTTCATTTCAGCCCTGCTCGGTAAACAAAGCATCTTCAGAAATAGGTTTCTTCATATACGGGGCCAAATGCAGTGCTGGTGCCACCCCACTGTCCCTGTGGTACGCAGAAGTGGACTTGGCCCCCCTCCCCCTTAGGAAACGTGATGACTATTGCCTTCCCAAGGCAACTTTATACAAAGCTGGGCTCAAAGGAACTGTGCAAAATCAAAGACTGCCTGGGGGAAAATAAGCAAGCCCCTTTCTGCACATCATTAAAGCCCAAATTTTAAGGAAATAACCTTGTGCACTTCAGACAGTTTGTTTCACACTGCTAATTCCTCAAATGACTTTAAATTACACATGCTCAAATAAAAAAGGATGGCAGTAAATATGATGCTGTAACTAAACATTGCTCCTTAACAGGTAGCAGATGAGATGCCAGCCATACCATACGATGACATAAAATCTAAACACATTTTCCTAATATTTCTCCTTCACTTCCATTCAAGAAAAAGAGGGCTCCTATTTGCAGCCTGTCATGGAGAGCTCTGAACACTGCTGGGTTTCTCCTTTGGGTTCCTTATTATTTATCTGATTTTCTAAGCACATTTCTCAGGAATGGACATTTCTAAGCTTTTATATTTTTCTTCAGTTTTTCTCAGTCCCAGTATTCCCATAGGAATTAAAGCAACTGAACACACAATCCTCACCCTCGTTGATCTGTTTTGTTTTCAGAGAGACACATCTCTTTGTCTGGACAAAGAAGACGACTCCAGACATTTGCTCTAAACCACAACCCATCCTTCTCACTCCTCTGTGTAGTCATTAGCTCCGCTCGTTCGTTATCTACTCCCTGGGTAAGTTTACCAGCTGCACGGCAGCAGCGCGGATACAAAGAGAGAAGGTTAGGGTTTATGCGATAACACACATCATTAGTGTAGACAGGGCAGCCTGATTCACCTGGGCTAAGAGGAGCCCTAGGTGAGGAAGTCTGAGTCCTCGATAAATCTAATTACAGCCACTAACATCTGCTGGCGAAAAGGCCCACACAAGGAGGCCCATTGTTAGTATTACGCCGCATTATGTGTTAGTATAACGCCGCCTTGCCCGTGCAGAGGCCGCAGGGAGAGTCTTCCCAAAACCCATTGCCGCTGGGAGAACTGCTAGCAGCGTTTCAGTGTCTCGGTGCCAGCCATCGTTGGGAGCCTGAGCAGCCCCTGCTTCTGCAGGCACGCGCCTTGAAACAGAGATTTCAAAAGTGCCCCAAAATGAAAGCTAATAGCTGTTAGATCTAACTATTTGTTGGCCCCGTGGCCACTGCTATCCCGTGCTGGACATGTGGGGCTGGCTCGCTTAGACCGCACTGAAGCTGCCTTCTGCTGCCTTCTGCTGCCTTCTCTGCTTTAGCTCGACTCCTTCATTAACCATGCTGAGGAAAAGACACTTTCTTTTATAAATTAAGCTATTAGCTCAGATTCACTTTCTCTCTTCACTTAATGAAAAGCAAGTTTCTACAGCATGTCAAATAAATAGCCCATAAGTACAATACAGTCAAGTTCTTTTAACGTATTTCTTAGAAAACGGGGAGTTCTCATGGTAGGTCCAGCCTTGCGTTTGTATCCGTCACAATCCTCAGCAAAAGGACGACCAGCATCTTTGCACCCCAGTAAAAAGCAGCACCACTTCCCTCTTGTTACCAGCTGCACCTACTTTCAAAAGCACTCTCCCTTTTTTCCCTTCAATTTACTTTTAGGCTTCCCTTCTCACTCCTGCCGTTGCTCAGTCCATGAGGCAATGCTCTAGCATCATGTCCTGTTCTGGTTCCTGGAGAGTCTCATTTTTTGGAAGGATGAGATTTCCCGGCATCCTCAAGCCACTTCATGTTTCCCCTTCTATTTTCTAACATACCCCCTATCCCTTCATTCTTGCTCACCGCTCTTATCCCCTCTATTATTTTTTTCCCATTTTTCTATTGAACCGTTTTTCTCTTCTCCCTCTTCCCTTCAACTCTTTGCTTCTCTTTTTTCTCCCTGCCCCATCCCACTGAAGCTTTCCGGCTAGATGTATTACCTACTGCCGTGAGGGGAAGCAGTGCATCTGAATTCAAGCATTATACAACGAAAGCAATACTATATATACCTACAGAAACAGCAATACATAATCTTAGTGTTCTCCCCTCCCTGTGTTAAATTCCCAAATCCAGAAGCCTCCCGTTATCAAAACAATTTTAAATAAAGCTAAGGAGAGAATTAAACGGAAAATAAATAGGGCATTTAATGCCTGATTCCAGAACACTCAGCTTCTCTCACTTCAATAGCCATACCGCACACCTTTCATCAGGCTCCGGCTCTGCAGAGGTGTCTCTATTCGCCTGCGTGTTCCCCATTCTTCCAAAGATGATACAGACACCCTGTATGGCCAGATAAGCAATATATGTCACTCTTCCTTGCGTAAGATTAAAATGAATATGTTAATTTATTTTCTATTACAGGCTGCAGCATGAATGAGAGAGGGAGAGGGAGCGTGTTCTGCTCTCGGCTTTCTGCTCAGAACGACGTGTCGCCCCACAGACAGACTCTGCCTTCCTGCACACACTCGGCCAACCGGCCCCTTGCTTTCATGGTAAACCCTTAGATACTTCTGCATAAAGTGAGTGTCAGTAAATAACTGCTACTCTGAGATGACATGATTTTGTGCTTTTTACAGCTAAAGCAAGTGAATCCTAACCTACCTTCTACCCACATCCTTTCAGGACAGACCCTCCCCAGCTGGAGGGGGGCCAGAGCACATCAGGGTGACATGCATTCCCATCATAATCAATACAATATCATCTGTGAAATAAAAGTGCTTTAATTGAAAGCCATTTCAGAAAAATCAAAGTGATGCCAAGAGATCATTTTTTCAGCCCTAAAGATGATCAGAAGAAAAATGTAGAAAGTAGTTGTTTGGAGGGTGGAGAAGAACTAGGTAGAAGGAGATAATACTGTAAGTTTATACATTCTGTGTATTTTCTTTCCATTTGATAGAGAATCATTTCTAAACTGGCTGTCACCTGTGTGTGAATTATTACATCAGGCTTGGGAGGTTGTAGATACAGAGGGAGACTAAACACACATACACTGCACCCATACATGCTGACACATAACTCTTTCTTGCACTGCTAAATGGATGCAGAGGAAGTAACAAAGAAACGTGTCTCTCACGTTTAAATTAAAAGTCAGAAAAGGAAAGTCTTCTCACCAGTGAAAAACTACAGAATATTTATATATGCGTTCATATACATGCATACACATAGATACACATATACCTGTACACACACTGCGGGAGGAGAGGATGGAGAATGAGACACGGGAAAAACCATTAAGATCTTCCTGCTGCCACCAAAACGCAGTAGTCCTGTTAATACGAAAAGATCCAATCCTCGTATACAAGCAAATCTCCCAAGATGCGGTCTAACATGTATCTCTTGCTCTCTATTTAGATGTACTCTTGGACTACTAAACTACAGATTTAAAATACGCAGAATCAGTGTAGGAAACTGTGGGGAAAAGCAGAAGTAGGTTCCTCCTGAAGACTCAATTGAATTACTCTGAAAAGATTAATTAAAATTGAATTCTCTTTTGACACAAAATCTTCTGTTTGCTAGTTCTTGGTATGTCTATTACCTAGTTTCCATTAGGAGATATTATACCCCGTAATGAAATAAACCTCAAGGACCCTGTGGGATCAAACAAAAAGTTTACTGTATTCTGACAGCAGCAGCAGCAGCAGCAGCAGCAGCAAGGTTACAATGCAAGCTGGCATGCTTAATGACAAAAGGTTGACATATTATCACTGAGTTCCTATCAGTGATCTGTATCATTGCTTTTTAAGGTACAGAAGGGCAAATAATTGAGTGTTGTGTTGATTAGAAAACAGCTTGATTTGCAAAGAGACAACCTAGTGTCAGGTTTTCATTTGGGCTCTCCAAAAATCTGGGGAGCGGGGAGAGGAAGGAGATGAGTTCCTTCAACCCTAAGCACAGCTTCGTAACTAGAAGAGGAGTTATTGAAAAAGAAAGGCCATCGGCATCTCCAGCATACAGCTGTGTTTTTGCCATCAGTATCTGGGGAAGCCATCCAGGGGATCACCTGTATTAGAGACCAGTGTGAATGAATTAGATAGAAGACTGAGAGCATTTATATTGCAATTGGTGCTTCAGGTCTGCCACGCTATAAAATGTTGCTTCATGCTTTACCATATCGCGCTTGGAGCCTAACAAGACATTTGACATACTAAGAAACCATCCAAAATGAACGTGAGGGCAGAGTCTGGCACTAGATGGTATAAAGGAGAATTTCAATGCAGTGTTGAATTAACAGTAGCACAGAGAGTCACCAACCGCTTTTACTGTACAAGGAAAATCAGTTCGAGAGAGCCAGAGCAAACATTACTTGTCTCTCTCTTATTTCTGCATATTCTTCTTTTCTGGCACTTACAAAGACAAAATGAAATCCCCAGTGCCATAAGCCTTTGCCCCAGAAGCTGGCACTCACATCAAAAGGATAAGTGTTTGTGTGTTGGCTGTTTGGGGTACCGTAACAGGGCCCACAAAACAGGTACTCACCACATCCTAAATCTGTGCTTCCAGCTACGCAGCCAGCAGCCTCGTAATGGAAAGTTAAAATGTAAACACAAGCTGCTATTTTAGTGCAATCACACAAATGCAGCAGCTTGTGTTCTCTCTTCCTTTATTTCCAGAACGGACAGAATGCTTGAATCAAGCCACAGATACTCCTTTTTCTTTTTCCTCCTTTTTTCTTCTCCTTAAGTGCCCGGTCAATTAAATCTTGCTCACACAAGTAATTCTTACTCGCCTTATTCCTACAATGACAGCTGACAGTGTTCAGATTAAAGGATGCCAAAACCTGTTTTTCCCTAGATAGTAAAAATACAAACAGAAATCAAAACCAAGCAGACTAATAAAGGATTATAAGAGCTGACAATGCTTTGTGAATTTGAAAGGTTACATTGCTCGGTTCAAAATAAAAGAAATCCTGATTCCGCCCTGAGCTTTTGCCTCCCCTTTTCACAATGTTTAAAGGCGTTATTTCCTTTGTCATATGGATAGTTGTTCACAAAGGAGTTCACTGATATCACCTTGCTCATCTAGTCCAGATGGCCCAAAGCGATGAAAATCCAAAGGTATTCCAGGAAGTGACCTTGGAGATGCTTTTGTGATTCAAAATTCAGGGAAGCCTGGAAGCATCATTGTTTTAGCTCTAAAGAAAACCTGTGCACCTAGGCAGCAGCTGATTTTTAAAGGACAACAGCAGACTTTCCCCAGTTGACAAGACATCTGCTACAGTATTCCACAACCCCCGACAAAGGAAATAAGAGCTAGTTTGCATCACGTGTCAATAGACAGAATTTTTGCCTTCTTACCCTTCAGATTCTATTACCTCTAATGAGACGAGATGATGATGCCTACTCAGAAATGAAAACCAAGAAGAAAGAATCAGGGAAAAATCTACAGGCCAAAGATAGTTTACTTATTTTTTTTCTAAATTGATCTGCTAGTTTTCCTCAGAGAAGTTGGCCAAACTAAAAACCACAGGTCTGTGCCGCCCTCACCCGCTGTGTGTTAAGATATATAGTACCTCTGCCCAAACCACGCCCGGCTCTGCGAAATAAAAATTAAATCAACAGGGTTTTGCAACACAAAAGCCACCCTCTCACTTTTGCTGAGTACTATTTGAAATAAAGATGGATCATAATGCGAGTCATTTATCTCTCCTCTCTGATGCATTCACACACACGCCTACCACTGCAGGGGGATTGAGAGAAGTGACCTGAATCTCAAGCACCCTTGGGTTTGCAAACAAAACCCAACCAATGAGGTTATGCAAAGCCAGAACTAAATCTACGGCTTCCCCTTTACCCCCTGTTTTTCTCCTCTCAGTATTTCAGCCAGTGAAAAAGTACAGAAGAAACAAAGAACGGTATCATATAATGAAACCGTGTATCATATAGTGGTTCCAGGGTAAGACGTTCCCATTTCACAGGAGGGGTATTCAAGCAAGCAGACTAGGTGAAATCCCAGTTGACTGCAATACTTGTACTTATTTTAATTGTTCATTGAAAACAGCACGACAGATGCAAAAGAATGGTAGAAGGAAGAACAAGAAATATTGGTTTCATTCACAGACTCAGCCCCCCTTCACATGAACCACGCGCAAAATCAATTCTTCACATTATATGTTTAAAAAAAAAAAAAAGTAGAACTGGTAATAGTAACATGAGAGGGAAAAGACAGCAGCGGCAAAGGAAAAGAGGTAGAAGGGAGATCTGGTCAAAGGCAGTTTTGTTTCCACAGTAGGTGTGTGGGATGAATGGCACAGAGGCACGCTCCCCAGGGTAAAGGAGCAGAAGGCAAGAGAGGCTGAAGAGAGAGAAGGTCCATGATAAGGGAGCAGGAGCCAGGGCTAACCTGAGGCTAGGAAAAGCATTGTTTATTACACTTTGTAGTTATTTTGCTTTGGCTGGTCCTCAGACTGGTTCTTCAGGAGCGGGCTTACATGCCTGCACTGTGCTCCCTCTCTGCTGAGTCATACCACCAACTTACAAAGCACATAAAATCATGAAGAATGAATGCAAGTGTCAGGAGAGCTGCCCCTGTTCCTGGCGGCCTAAAAAGGAACTTGTTTATGTCACCTATGAAAGAGCTGTGACACATTTCTTCAGTGATGGAGTGATCCCACTAGGACCATTTTTGCTGGCCAGCATTAAGCATATTTTTCTCTAATTCATCTTTCCAGTGTGATTCATTCCACTCATCCACTTCAAAAACATGCTCAGGGTCATCCCAACCATGGCACAGCAAAGTTCGTCACTGTACTGATAGATCAGGGTTCCATTTCTTGCCCAAACATGGACAATAAGGAGCTGCACACAAGGTGCATACAAATTCTGTCCCTGAGTTTTACTATCTCTGGAAATGACAAAGCAAATCCATCCAGGACAGCCAAGTCATTCCTAAGCAGCCCCAAACCCCAAATGCCAGAACTGGATGGGATTTGAATAAATCTAGTGTAGACCCAAAGTTAGAACAGTGCAGCACTTCAGTTGCAACAAATTATGCCTTAGAGAGCGACATTGCCCGACAGAACCAAGCCCTTCAGGTTCAGTCCTTCAAAGGGGCATTAGAAATTATCCATCTCAAACATAATTCTTCAAGGATGGACAAAACAGGAGCAGTAAAATACTTCAAACCCCTCCGCCTTTATATGTCGTCGTGGGGAGTATCTCAACATACATCTTTGTACATAGATCTTTGTACGTCCTTGTGAAAAAAACCCCTTCAGCACCTACCCAGTGTAATGAGGACAAAAGCTACAGTTCCTGGTTACTCCAGGTTATCGATGGAGTTTCTGAAGAATAGTTTTGAGGGCAATTTTTGGATTCTGAGTCTGTCAGGTCTGGCTGTTCTCACTTAGCCTAAATCAAATGCTTCTCAGGCTTCCCTGTCTAAACCATATTGTTCCTTCTGGGCCTTTTGGCTATATTTTATGAAAAAACTGATGTCCTCTGTCTCTAGGGGACAATTTGCTGCTGCTACCAAAGGATGAACCATATGATCTAATACATCTCTTCCAATTCTGTCTTTTGAGGTTTCTGTAATTTTTCCAGATATTTTTATTTTGTTCCCAAATAATGGTCTGTGCACCCAACAGTTTGTCCCATCGATATTCCTCAGTCTGAGAAAGATACTGCCTCTCCATACAAACCTTGCCACTCCTATCTTCCAGATACTACACATGCAGAAGCATTGCTCCGGGGGAGAATGCATGGAATTATTTCATATTTTCTTTTTTTGGGGTAACTCACAGAAAATTCACTCTTATTCTGCTTTCTTCTATCCCTAGCATTACCTACCATTGCACTTTTCCCTCTTCCATGACCCTAGCTGACACTGTCCCATTCCTCAAGTTCATCCTCACTGGATATCTGCAGTGTAAGCAATTTTTAGAAAATGATCTTTAGAGGAAAGCTCTGTTTTCACAGTCAGGCATGGCTACTCTAGAGCAGCATCAATAAAAGAATATCAGATCCTGGGACTGGTCATAGAAGAAATTTAACTCTAGTCCAAGCGTCTACATAGTTCCAGGTAGTTGTCTGAACCATAGTTTTATCAACCTGTATGCACCTATTTCAGCTGGGCATCAAAACAAAAGGAGCCTGCAAATAAGCTTGCTTCCCCATGTAGTTTACGTGTGGGGCTCGATTCCACGTGCATTAGCATTCCGTTATGAGCTGCTTTTTGAGGGGAGGATCCAAAGGGAATGAAGGATTAGAGATCTGGGAGGCAATCTGGCCTAGATTTGCTTTAGACTTTCCTATAAGGCTCTTAATTTTCTGCTCTGTTGCACTCTTCTGGATGTACCACTCAGGGAGCTTTATTCACAGGGTCTACCTTTGGATCTCTGCGGTGTTTCAACAACACTGGGGGGAGGTGGAGGAAGATGGAAGGAAAAAAAAGAGCACTTGGGTTTTTCTAGCCTGAGGATTTGCCTGATCTCAGGAAACCTACCAGGTTGCAGATAAATATATTACACACACACACACACATATATATACATACATACATTTTTTTTCCATAAACCTCAACTGCTTTTGCTGCTTCTAGAGGAGGTAGATTTTGAAATACCCTTTCCAAAGCTGGGATGGATGTTTCCAGTGTTGGGGTTTATTAAGTTCCTTTTGCAGCTATTTTCAAGGCTGCTTTGTCATATATTTCTTTGCAAGAGACTTTAAGAATGGCAGAGAGGCTTTGCAGATAACGATTTGAATTGCAACCTTTACACTAGAAGTGTAATAGGAACATCGGGGAATTAAATAAAATTATATTTTTCCTAGATGTCTGCTTAAAAAGGAAATTCAGGATTTTATGGATGCCCCAGAGACAAACTATTACATTACATTCCTTGCAGTTCTTATTTGAGTACTGTCTGTTTGAGCACCTCAAATACCACAGAATCATTCATAAAGAATGGGCAAGAGAGACTATGTCCCATCAATATTTCAAGCTTGGTTATCAAATCAAGAGAAATTCATGAGTTCTGCTCCAGCTCAACATTTGCAGGTTTGATACTATTGTTTGGCAGTTTAGGGGTTCTTCCCTCTGCATTCTCATTGTCTTTAATATTTTATATGATCTTATAGTTGATGCTATTGTAATATTTATTAATTTTTTTTTACTTGGCTGCACTAACCAGTTTTCTCTTTTCTCTTTCAGCAGGGAGAAATTCACACTCATTTGCTATTTGTGGGGTGATGACACAGTGTGAAGAAGCAGTAATGATGACTGACTGATAGAAGACACCATATGTTCTCTTCATTTTTTTCTCTGTGCTATTTTCCGAGAGATGAATAAAGACACAATATAAGATGAACTTTCCTATAATACATAATAAAAAAAAATGTTGACTTTTTTTTCCAAATAATTGGCAGGATGGGGGAAATAATCTTTTTTCTAAAGCATTCAGATAATATTGCTATAAGTATCAGGCTCCGAATCACTAAGATAAATAATTTCCAGTCTTTTCTACCAGAAATATTTTATATGTGTCTAAGCACCAAAACCAACTTTACAGTTAATTTCACCCTCCCCCAAATGTTTTCCAGCCTTCTATAGCAAACATTCTTTTGTTCGGAATTATTGCATTTCCTTATGACTAAACAAAGGTAAACAATTCCTTCCAATTTTAAAATAAGTGGGATTATATATAGGATTCTAAGTGACAATGTGTGATGTATGATAACCAGCAATCCTGATTATAAGCACAGTACTAGTATCACTAGATCACAACAACAATGCTAGATTATATGCTGGGATGTTTCTTTACACCCTAAGTGTATGAGTCTGACAACTAATAATACAAAAGATTCCCTTCAGTAAATATGGCATTTGCTTTAACATGTTTTAATCTCAAAATAATTAGAAATCTCATTTCATAGAAATACCTGAATGAAAATCTTTTATTGTTATAGTATACGCATTTGCCAAGTATATTCTTTTCTTATATAAATATTTTAAAATCCTTTTCCATTCTGTCCTCTTATTTCATTCTACCCTCTCAAAACCAAGGCTTTTTGACTGTTGCTCTTCCTCCTAACTTTGTAATAGCCACTACCTAGCACCAGACTACAGCCAGAGCCATACACATATCTGCTCATGTTATTAAGCAGTCAGGAGCAGAAACAATGAAGTAAACAAAAGGGATTCACGTTGCCTTCTGTTCCATTGGAGACAGAGAGGGACAAAAATAAAAATCAATCCTCCCAAATACAAAAATAAACCCCAGAAATCATTGTTTTGAGATACCTTATTTTTCAAATTTCCAAGAATGTTTTGCAAGTAATGGAGACAAAATTGAAGAAAACCGTGAGTCCTGCAGGGAGCAGGGCAGAGAACTTGCTGCAACTGGACCTAGGGCCAGGACTCTTACTTGGGCTTTGTTTTCAAGGTCATTCATTTAAAGCATTTTTCCTAACACAACCTGAATAAAGAACACAGAGCCATGTTCTGCCCACCCTGCTCACAAAAGCCGCCACCACGGACGTAGCAGGAAAGTTTCCTTATGCCACGCAAGTAGGAGTTGGCCCTCCGAGTACAGTATTCTCCCCAGTCACCTGCCATAGCAACAGACATGGAGGAATGTTTTACATTTATAGTATGTAAGTCAATGCACTTTCCCCAGTTAGACTTATTTATTTTTGCTGTTAAAGCCTATGCGCCCTGCATCACAAAGAATATGACAGAAGGCGCTCAAGTAAAGCAATGATTGCGGTTTTCACGTAAGGAACGTGTTATTCTTCCTTTGAACTTCAAGTGGCATGAATGCATCTCCCCCTGGAAAGCTGTACCACGTGCACTTTATTTTTCTGTGACAATAGAATTACATAAAATCTGATCTCAAAATTCTCAATCAAATATTCCATTCATCAGCAAAGAACTGGCTTGCTTAAAGACTACAGGGTTGGGTCCCTAATCAATACTTTAATAAATAACACCTACTTAGTCAGAACAATTGATTGCTAGGGAGCAGACTAAGTATAATGTATTTCTGTTAATCTAGACAAAGGATAAATGTCATAGTTTATTTATAAGACACACCTGGAACTATTCAGAGGGTTGCAGATAGGATCCATCTTGACACGCATTTAACACTGTATGTGCACAACATCTTATTAAGGGTGGATGGCAGGTACGTCAACATAACGGCGGCTGGCTTTGTTTGTCGGCAACCCCCCCTGCCGCTCCCTCTGGGCTGCCAAAGCTCAGCTCCACGATTCCCTGGCAGAAAGGGCAGTTCCTGGGACTCGCCGCTCCCGAAGTTGAGGAGTGGGTCCAGAGCACAGCGTACCTCCTTGATGCACGGGCTCAGGGGGCACTACTTCATCTAACTCTGGTGCCTCTTGATTTCATCCAGTGGCCACTTCATTACACCTAGCGATAGCCAGGCATGCCACAGAGGCTGTTCTTGGGGATTATAGCCATATCCTGGTCTTGCTGTTATTAGACCATTTATTCTGCTGCACAGTTGTGCAGGAAAAGCCTCTTGGTATTTTAGGGTGGAAAATAGCCAGCAGAGAGTGCAGTCAGCACCTTCTGTGCAGTTACTCCACAGTTCACATTCCAGGCTCCAGACAAGGCACCTTGGTCCCCACCATGCCCTGGCTACAGCACATCTGCTCCAATTTATTGCTCAAGAGCATCATCGCTTCAGTTCTCTTCCCACTACTTTTACTGTTTCTCCCCTTGGGGTTTGTGTTCAAAACCACCTTCTTTTGGGAGTAAGTGTGGGCCATCGATCTTCCCAACTGGTCTTAAAATACATATATTTTCAGTAACGTTAAATTGCAGACCGGAGGAGGACATGCCCGGCAGGATGCTTGTATCCACACTGAAGATGTGAAAAGAGCCTCCCTGCCCTGCTCCTCCCAACAGACACCCGACAGCAGGGACGCAGAGGGTTCCCCCAGCGCCCTGCCTGGGACCTTTCCTCCTTCTCCCGCAACTTCCCATTCGGGGGCTGCAATATTTCGGTCAGAGACGCCCAGGCACAAGCTCACGATGCAGCTTCCCAGCAGGAGCTGTGTGCGCGCCTGTGCGTACACACGCACACACACACACACACACTTCCTTCTTTCGGCAGCCCCCTGTTCCGCACGGCGGTAATTTGCCCTTCAGACAATGCATAATTCAGCAGCCTTGAAGGCGGCCGGGGGGGCGGCCGGCGCCGCGAACACGGGTCAAACTTGAGAGGGGAA
>NW_008824401.1:3146310-3183754 GCF_000699105.1 Pygoscelis adeliae | reverse complement strand
AGCCGGGCGGGGCCGGCCCAGCCCCGCTCGGGCACGGGGCTTCGCGGGGAGCCGGCACCGGGACCCCCGCTTCAGGCGAGGGAGGGAGCCGGCGTCTCAGCCGGGCTGACTGCTCGCGGGTACGGGTCTGGCTGGGGGTTCTGTAACGAAAATAATGGGATCCAAAGCAAACTAGTTGATACGTGCCGGCATCTCCCCAGACTGGAAATCCAGTTCACCCGGAGTTCAATCTGTGCGCAAGCAGGAGAGGGTATTAAGGCACTTTCTCGTTTCTGGAGTTGCTCTGTAGGGGAACAGAGGTTTGCTTTAGGCGTTGTTCTCCTCTAGGTGTGCTTTTCGGTGAGTCTGCGTTCCTCTGCCTGGTGATACTGGCAACTCGGACCTTGCGATGCCACTTTACACCTCACTCAACCCTTAAGAATGTACATATTCAAAACATGGCAAACATACAGCAAAGAGCAATTTTGTACAAGTGTGTTAGCACCAGTGTGCTAGCGATGGGCGACCGGACAGCACCAGGCACATCTGGGATTCCCCAGCGTTGGCTGTGGAAGTAGCCAGGAACAATGCGATACCCAGCCGTAGCTGTGTGGTTATCTTTTCAAGGGGTTAGGAAAGCCCCTTATTATAATTGTATTATAATGTCGCTTTCTGTCTGTGGCTGACTTGTGGTGTGTGCAGATTAACATGCTTAAAAAAACCCTAGAGATCCTTATTTTTTTATATTACATACTTACCCTGAAATGCTTGTATTTTATTGCAAGATTTAAAAGTTGCAGTTCTTCAGAGAATAGGCTGTATATACAGTACCAGTGAGGGAGGATGAATGGTAAACCCGAATGGTCTCAGAAGTGAAAATCAGAAATGCAGTTGCTAAATCCATTCTGTTTATTAATGATGCTCACCATTTGATGAGAAAGCTATCCCCAGTTTATCCCAAGAAGATTTCATTTTGTCAGATGCCTGGTGTCTCATCAATTCCTTTCATGTCCTCGGGATTTTCTCTTTTCCAGGAGCAGGCCACAGCAGCTCTCTGTGTTGGGGATAACCGTTAAGCTCTTCTTTTGAATTCATGAGCTTCCAAATTAAACTTTTGCTGACACCTGCTACCTAGCCTGGCTGAGCAGAATGACAGTGTCACCTGGGCTACTGGAGCTCTGCCACTGAGCAAAGTAAATTGCAAACAAAAATAGGTGTAAAGTGCCTGGGGTTGGTCACACAGCGATTTGGGGGAGCTCTGGGAAACTGTGGGTACTGGAAATCTGATCAAAGTCTGCTTCTAATGCAGCAAACTTTCCAACAGCAATCACAGGCAGGAATTAAATCCATAGAGTAGACAGCAACGGAGATTAATAATCATCATCATCAATTAGCTGATGGAATCAAACAGAACAAAATGAGGGTAAACAAAAACCTGGCTCCCCCTCCCCCTTGAATCTAGTCCTACCTTTATTTATCCGGTGTCAAGGATCTCTCCTGAGTGCTGGTTTCAAGTGCCAAAAAATTTAGCAGGTGTCATAACATAAGGTCAAGGCTTAATTATTTATATGGAGACATCAATCATCATGTGGGGATGATTTATTTATAAATCACCAGAGCTGTAAAACGAGACAGTGAATTCTGATTTTCTCCTGCTTGTTCCTGAAGGGGACCAGGAAGGTCCGAGCTGCGGCCGAGTGACCTTTGGAGCCTGCGGAAGTTTCTGCCCAGCCCCGTGTGGAGGAGGGTTTTGCTACGCCTTTTAAATTGTGTAACCAAAATGTCACCCGGGAAATCTCATGCATATTTGCTACATCTCAGTAATGAACATTTACTGATTATGGATTATCTGGAGAATTTAGCTTTTTAAACATTATTCAAATTTTTATGTTTATGTAAGCTAATAAGACTGAGGAGATTCAGTAACTACTCTTTGCCTTATGGTATTTGAAAAGTATGTCCGTTGGGCTTAGCTCAGCATCTTCCAGAATCACTTTTAAAATACTAAAATAGAATTTTTCTGCCAGAAAAAAGCCCAAAACCTATCTGTACTCAGTATAATGCTCTTTGCTCACAATTAATGCCAAAAATCAATTTGCTAACATGCTTTTTATGTTTCTGCTGATCACAAACAGGATGGCACAGTAAAAGCTTTTATTGCCATCTGATTAGTCCACAGTGGTGGTAAGTAAATAGCTTGGTCTAGTACGGCTGCAAGACTCCCGTGCTGAATGCAGTAGATACAGAGAAGAGCACAGGGTGCTGAGCACCAGGCATAATCCTGCTCTCGGAGTCGTTCAAAGAAATTTTATCAACCCTATGAGCAGAAGCAGGATCAGGCCCGTAGGTTTTCCAATAGCTGGACAAAGTAACGAACGCACACGTGGGACGTTCCTGAACCTCCTCCTCCAGGTTTCTGATCAAGGGTTAATTACAGCCAGGGATTCTCAGAGATTTGTCCATTTATTTATCTGTTAATAGAAATGGTGCCGCTGATCTTATTTACATTATTGCATTTCAGACAGGGAGGCGTTTAACTTAGACTGAGTGAAACTGGTAAAAAAAAGGCAGAATACAGGAAGAGAGAGATTGAAAGGAAAGTTATGGTGAAAACGAGTAGAGCTAGGAGGGAAAGTTTCCTTTGCTCTCCTATCATTATCTCATAAAACTCTGTGTAGCACAAACCCATAAGCTTTACCATTAAAAAGGACTATTCGAAGCATAAGGAGTATCCAGGGCAGCTCGTGATCTGTCTGAACTTCATGGCAGGACTCAGTTTTGGCAAGAGCAAGTCAATAAGCTCTCCTGCACATCCATTATACTGTTCCCACTGATCTTAAAAGACCGTTTATCACTGTATTTCAGTGACAGAAATACTAAAATAATATTTCACTGGGTTTGTAAGAGGGTGTAAATTACGGGTAAAAGGATGGATGAGCTGGCAACGTCTTCAAAGAACAATTAAGACATTAAGAGTGTGGGAAAATATTTTTAGACATTAACCAATCAGTGAAAAAATCGGAATTTAGGACCCAATTTGGTTATGAGATGTTCCTCGAGCACCCTCTGGATCTTGCCCAGAGCATGTGAAAAATGAAAGATTAATAGTATTTCTTGTAGGCAAGACCAGTCAGCTGCTTGTGTATTTTTATGGTATACTGGGTACATTTATAGCATTTAGTAATGCCAGCAATGTTCGATATAAAGAGTAACAGATGAATGTATCGTGAAACAAGGCACTGGCAAGGCAGGTGGGAAATGATTTCCAAAATATTGCAGCAACCAGGCTGGGTGAAGTGTAGTAAGATGGTAAACATAACATAATAGACCTAAGTGGCTTCAACCAAAGCCAGGGTTAAAGCCTCAGGTTGAGTCCCACCGATGCAAGACTGAGCCCTACCCACAAGTTATGTAGAGGAGGAAAGCCAGGACTCCCTGTGTGCAAACCCCAGCAAAGATGGCTTCCACACCGCTCCGTCCCCGTGGCATCAAAAGGCAAAAGTGACGATGAAATCACAGTTGAGTGCAAAGAGGAGAAAGGAGAATGAAATTGTATTGGCTCAACTACAAGAAACAAATTGCAGATTTCCCTAATCAGACAGATGATGCCTAACTAGGGCACAAAGCAAACCACGAAGGAAGGTGGCAGATTTCACAAATTAGTCATGGCAAAAATGGTGAATTTCACAGCTTGAAGTGAATTCATGTTATAGCATGAAACAGCACAAAGTGATTAAGAGCTCTAACTGATAGAAGTAATAAGCATGTGAGCCTTAGTCATCACACAGCAGCCGACATTTCTCCCTGGCTTCAGCTGAGCCACAGGAGCAACACCTTCAGCTGCCTCCTGTTTCTGATGCTGAGTGGGAGCTGGTGAGGACAGCCGCAAACAAACGAGATCCCACGGACGTTTCTGGGAGTTTTCCATCTCCGGGAGGCACAACCATGGCAGTCCAACAGGAGTTGGAGCAGCCACTCTGCAGGGAGATGTTCTGCAGGCGCAGTCTCTGCTCCCAGTGCCACCACTGAAACCTGGAGCCGTGGCTTCAGCGGTGGAGCCACCTGCTGTGAGAAGAGCAAGTCAGGGGACAGCAGGGCCCCGTCTTCAAAGCATGACCCCACTGGTGAAGAGCAGAGTGGGAGGACAGCTGAGAAAGGTTGGAACAAGGGGGGACGCTGCTGCAGCACACCCCCTGCCATGCTAGGGACAACCTTCCAGGTTTGATAATGCCACTTTTGGAGC
The DNA here is from genome assembly GCF_000699105.1 of Pygoscelis adeliae. Classification (NCBI taxonomy): domain Eukaryota; kingdom Metazoa; phylum Chordata; class Aves; order Sphenisciformes; family Spheniscidae; genus Pygoscelis; species Pygoscelis adeliae. The sequence goes on along the minus strand of NW_008824401.1, from coordinate 3,179,532 downwards.
CATTAGGTGCTGGCATGTGCCACCTCATGGTAACCACACCACAGTATGCATCCCTAATAGTAAGCAACCATTAAACAGCCCATTCAATGGCTTTCTTCCCAAAGCCACCCAATTTCCATTCTTTCAGGGGATAAAAAACAATGTCACAAGCCTCTCTCACAGGTGCTGTTACATGACTTTTCCTGGCAAAACATTTCAATAGCTGCTACAGCGCGTTTTCAAGGAAAGCTCTGTGATTAGACACTGGAACCTTACCCTACCATTTGTATCCCTGCTTAGACAAAGATAAAAATTCCAGAGAAAAATGTCACCATTATATCTTAATTCTTTTGTTTCAATGTACACTATTCTGTCATAGTTATTGAAAATCCATAGAGCAAAACGCAAGCAAAGTGAGCTAACACCAACCAGGATGAGCCTCCTCCAGCAGCATAAGCCTCCTTCGAACTCTTTGCCTTCGTGGCAGACTGTTGGTGAGCCTCCGCCAGTCCCCCAGCAGCACGCCCCAGAGCAGAGTGGCTTTGCAGGCTGCCAGGAAAGGTTAACAAACCCCAGCGCTGGCAGACAGAGCTGAAACTGCAGCAGAGTCATGAACCCTTCAGAGAGCAGAGCATGCCAGCTTTCCTGTTTATTGAGGGTGTTCCAGCATAGTCGGGTCTGCTGGGCGCAGCTGTATTAATATCACACAGGGAGAGGGGAAGCTGTTGAGATTGCCAGGACCGAAGCCATAGAGAAATGTAATGGGGCAGTGCCAGTTCCTTTAAATCCCACCTGGAAGTTATTAGCCATCCGCTGGAGGTGGCAGAGCACCTGCATCCCAGAATATCAAACACGCATCATCTGCACAGAGCCCAGCTGAACCTCAGCTGGGCACCACGCCGTCACAGCTCCGCTCCTCCCGACCCAGAGCGAGCGGGAGAGGATTTTAAATTGTACGCCGGAGAAGCACCCTAAGAGGAACTGGTCACTCTTGAACGATGATGGGAAAACAAAGTTTGAAAAGAATTAACATTTCTAAAGCATTTCTGAAGGAATGCCCTTGGACTCCTGGTAGGCAGTTAGAAAGGACTTGAAAAAAGGCGGGCTGGGGAGAGAAGCCCTCTTCTCCTGAATTGATTTCAAAACTTGGCAGATCTAAGAAACCCGTCAGTAATATTTTGCGGATCGATGCTAATTTGATGCACCAGAGCTCAGCACTGTGCCAATTCACTGTCAAACTGATATTAACTAGGCACTTTTTGAGCATGTTTATAGCTCAAGGTCCATTAAATATGCAGACCTGACAATTATTGCACCTCCCTTAAAATACTTAATTTGAAATGTGTAACACAGCAGCCATAAATGGTCTTTCAGTCTTCATCAGAAAGAAGCCTCACTCACTCGGAGGTGCAAGTCCTTGCTCTGGGAGAAGGGGCTGGAGGTTTGTACCTGTGATGAAGACAGAAGGCAGGCAGGGGGGCTGATTTCTGTCTTCAGTGCTGCCAAGAGCAGCATGACCACAGTAAAATCTCCTATGGCCTGATCTTCCAACCCCCGTTCATACAGTAACCAACCTCATGAAATCAGTTAATGTAAGTAAATGACACTTGTTGAGAGAGCAGTAATTACTCATGTTGGGAAAGGTGGCAGGATCAGTTACATAAACTTTCTGAGTGGTTTTTGAACTTGAATGCCTGCAATCTGACATTTACTTATAGCTAGGAGCTAAATAAAAGTTGCTTTATTTTTTAACAGTTGCTAATTTGAGTCAAAGCCGCAGGAGATCCTGGTTTTTAAATTTGGGTCCCTTTAATACCTGCACAGAAATAGTTTGAGAAATGTTGGTTTCTCATTCTATTCAGTGTGACCCTCAAATGCAAAAATGATCCCCTTCTGAGTTGGGAGAATCAAAGCAGTAGTTAGCTGGTGACATGTATATTTAGATGACTAATTTAGGCAACTATGTTTGAATATTTGATTTAATACGTCTTCCTTTTTATATCCTGAAATGGGGATACTACTTAGCTCAAAGAAGATCAATTAATTTTTCTGTTGCTTTTAAGTTCTTTAATGGAAGCTGTTACATAAATAATTATTTAATATACTTTAACAGGGTTTTTTGCATGAGCTGCTTGATCAGCTTAAAGAATATAAATCAGTATGAGCTGAATTAGTAAAATAAATTCAGAAATCTAAAGGATGCATCAGAAGTTAGACTAGTGCATAAGAAGGGATAAAAACTACGCTGCTCTTTCATTTGGCAAAAAAACACGGAGATTGTTGTTTTGTGAACCTTCGGACATCTCGTTTCTTAGGGATCACGAAATCCATTTGTGAAAAGATCTATGAAATAAAGGAAGAAATTGTAAAAGCAGCATCCTGGTCAATAAAACATATGAATCTGCAGGCACATACACGGGAGGATGCCGTGAATCTGTTCTTTGTATTGCAGTTCAGAAGAGCAGTTATTTTCTTCATTTTAGCAGATGCCAAAGGCTCAGAGAAAGGAGTACTTACAGAACGCAGCCCACCTTTTCTTGCGGCAGAAACATATTTGCCTGGTTTCTCAAGTAAGAGAAGAGATAATCCCGTCCTGATCTGCAGTGACCGAAACCTGTTCATCTGGAGGTTAGCACAGCATTGGGGTGTAGGACGGAGCATGACCAACTGTTGTTTCATCCTTGTCTCTCCCACTCCAGAACTCAGTCCATCCAACACAGATTTCCACATCCGCCAGTTCTAGGGAAAGTTCATTCCCTGCCATCTCTACGATGTTTTACAAATACTTAGATGCTTTTTTCCAGCTTTCCCCAAAAGTATACTTTATCACACTCGCATCCAAAAAAACCCAACTCTTCAACTACAGAAGCTAATTTATTACTTTTCTGGCTTTTCTTCACAACGGCTATTCAGATCACATTGTTAGTGTTTCTTGCTAATAGTACCTTCCCTTGTTGCAAAGCCCTGTGACAGTGTTTTAAAGAATCAGTTATAACTTACTAGCAAAATGGTTCACATCTACTTATTAGTTACGGCTGTACGATCCATCTGAGGAAGCTGCCGTCCAATAAATTACTACTCTTGCCTGCCTTTACGCAGCCCTCCCCAAACTCTCCAGCATCTCTTCACTGCTTTCCATCACCTAACTTAGTGCCAAGATGGAAGCATGGCAGCTGTCTCAGCACTTAATGCCAGTGTTCTTCCTTTGCAGACAAGGGGGAAGGGATTTGCTTTCAAGCTGCCCCTTTTCCCACAGAGACTGACAATAATATTATCTCACATCTTTAAATATGGGTCTCAGAGTTACCGGTGCGACAGCGAGAGGCAGAGGTTTTACATTTGTGATACAGAAAATTTACACAGATCATTTATTTTTCTTATTTTTTCAACATTTAAAATCTAAAGTAACTTTTGCATCCTTAAAATAATTAATTCATCCTTTTCTCATAAAAACTATATTTTTTTAATGCTTTGGAATAGCACTACCCATATTGTTTTGTGTATGCTGCAACTTCTGGAGGACTCGGCATATCCCCACAGCATTAGATATTGTACATGCATGTAACACACGGGAGCCACTGCCCAAGGACCCTATAGCTCACATAAAGTTCTTCTAATTCTGCCATTACACAGGAGGTCTACAGCACTGATGGCAGTGTGTAAATAGTATCTACAAGTAATAAATCATCAGTTACCTGCACTGTATTGTTCTAAGTACATTGCTATTAACCTCCATTGCAACATTTTTACTTCAAAATACTAGAATCAGCTTGTTGTTCAACCTTTGGTTTACACTGGGAGAAATCTGAGCTTAGGTTAATGTCAGGAGTTTATCTGAGGTCTCTGTTACAATATCAGCATGTCGCTAGCACAGAAATTCATCTGATTTTCATAAATATTTGATAGGGCTCTATCATCATCCTCATCATCATTTTGGGCTGGTTGGAAGAGGATCCCCCCGCGATTGCAGCCTGTTTCTGAGTTGTGATGGAAAGTCAGTTGGTGATATTTCAATCAGAGTGTTCTTATAACAAATTCCATTCAAATTCTGTCTGAAAGGGAGTTAAGGTTTCATCCTGCTGCTTAGAGAATGATATGCTAAATGCAGCTTCCCACGGGCTTGGCTGCAGTCCAGTGCTTTGTAATTTATAGTTCTCCTTCCCGATTCTGGCTGTGACCTTGGCACCTAACTCTGAAGTTCCCCCGGCCGCCTGTGCTCTTTGTAAAAATGCCATCCCGGAGTCCTCACCACCTTCCCACCCAGCACAGCCCAGCAGCAGGGTAGCTCTCGGTAAATCGAGGGCAGCAGATCACCAGCGCTCGGGCAGGTAGGGAGCAGGGAGCCAAGGGGAGCGCTCATTTTCTCGCTTTTACTAATAGGAGCAAATCACAGAACGTTGTTCTTAAATGACAGAAATTATTAGCTAACTTCAAAGCACGAAATGCATTTACAGAAGAGGTTTAAATTATATTAGCCAAAGGCATTTTCTGTAGAGATAGCCACAAAACAGCTCTAATTGGAGATCTCCAAACAGCTGTTGTGCCCTATGTATTTATATTGAAAAAATAACTTGAAAGATTATGTTAACATGCGATTTAAAAAAAAAAGTTTTAACATTATCACCGATCTTATTGATAATATACTGCGGGTGCCTAACATGCTTTACTGAGAAATGTGTGTGTCCATGGCCAGAGGAGCTGTCAACCCAGATTGTAACATATGCCATTTTTAACAGAAAAATTGTGTAATTGGGAGAAGTTATTGCCCCTTGAAGATTACATTCATTATAGATTGTAACAGAGATACGTCTTTAGAATGACTGTAGTTCCCTTCAGTTAAATAGCTATTCAGAAATACGATCAGCTGAGCTTATGTATGTAACTACGGATTGTTTTAACAAAGTTATTGAACGAAAGCAACTTCGGGGAAGGTGCAGCGGACCCATACAGCTTTTTTGTTCCTTTATTCTTTCCAGATTTTTCAAGGACATATCTTCTGGAAATACTTGTTTGTACACACCTATCTGGATTCCTTAGGATGGGGAATACTTTTCAAATAAAAAAGGGCGACTTTTAAAATTTTAAAAGTCTTCTAGATTTGTTATTTCATCAGTAATTGTCAGGGATTTTCAGCACAGCAAATGATACAGGTTTAGCTTTAAAACCAAAGAGGAGCAAAACTTGTCATTGTTTTTGGTCTTCAAAGTATTTGAAGTCTGATATTTTTAGTGACTAGCATTTACCATAAACGAACCTTCTCTGTAACCCAGTCATACCCCCGACTTCACATAGATCTCTTTTGAAATGCTTCTTCTGTTATCTGTTGTGAAGACATCAGAGAATCGTTACGTTAAGTAGTTCTTTGTAAACAAGAAACCAATGAAACCAAGAAACTCCCTCTGCAAGATGCTCGCCGCTAAGATACCACTATTCATCAGCTATCTGGATTGGTCTAAAAAGTGGTGACCCTCAACTGGAGAACTTCAGCATAGATTCATTAGGCTTTTCTGTTTCACTAATAACAGAACTAAAATTAAACTATTAAAACAGTACAAAATTGTTTCAGATACAGTGTTGCTACTCCAATGCTTCTTCTGGACTAGCACTGAAGATGCAGCAGGCTCACATTTAGTGTCTCCTATTTGCTTTTGCACAATGTGCTGCAGCTCTTGTTTTCCCCCCAGTCCTGCAAGCACCGGTGGCAGCTGTGGAGCAGTCATGCAGTGATGCTCCGCGGGTATTTCATTGTAAAGAAAGCACCGAGAGGGGTGTCATGCAAAAAGACATCTCTTCTCTGGCAAGTTAGGGGCAATGCCCACAAGTGAGCTTTGTGGAAAGGCCCTTAGACAGCAGCAGGGCTGGGTGTGCAGACACCTTTGCTGTAGTTCCCCAAAGGGAAAGGGCAACAGGCAGTATTTATGGAAGGTTTCTATAGAAAAGGTTTCTGTGCTGTACACCGAGTATTTATTTCGGCAGTAGCTCTGTAATTGTGCTGTAAACCACCCTGGGTACTGGTTGCTGTGTACCCAGGAGTTTGACTAGGTGCCAGCCAACGGCGAGCTCCCTGATTATCATGTATCACTTTGCAGTGGGAGCCCCGTGCCCGTGGGTAGCAACAGCCTTCCTGCTTCCTCCCACGCTCCTCCGAGCAACTGAACCCCACCTTCAGGGTGTCTTCTGGACTGTGAACTTGCTGTGGTTTGTTATTAGCACACCTTATGAAGTGTGCTGGGCATGCGTTAGAAACACCTCTCTCTCACACGTTAGAGAATTAATATCAGCTTGTCTCAGACCTGGCTGACCCCATTCCCTTGCATTTGTAGGGCAAAGAGAAGTAGCGGGGAGAGCTCGCGCAGTGGGGAACCGCCACCAGAGCTCATAGGGTCCTACTCACTCGTTTCCTCCAGGAAAACCCTTCTCTTCAAAAAGTCCCGCTCAGCCCTGAAAATCTCATTCTTTCAATGGAGACCAATCAGAGTTGGCTTTTGAGGTGCTATGAACAGAGGCAGCAGTTTCTTCCAACTTTTCAGTGTTGCAGAGAGTTTTTTATATGATTATTGGTATTATTCATGCAAACCTCCAGCTCCTCATCCTTAAGTGACTTTGAGATTTCCTTCTATCATCTGTCATATCAGCAGCCCTCTTGGCTGGACTTGCCTTAGTAACAACTGCTCCTTCTTCCTGCAGTTCTCCTGACATCTCTGTCAGCAGGACAGAAAGCCAAACTCGGTAAGAGGGGACGACATGGAATTCATCCACGTTTGGATGGGAGGGGCGGGGGGTGCATGATGGATAAAGGAAATATGTAAGAGAGAGCAACAGAGGAAGCAGCTGGGCTACTTCAAAGAAACAGCTCTGCCTTGTAGTTCCATGTAGCGCTATATGACGTTACCTGGAGCATAGCCTGGGAGACCAAGGAGTACTCTTTCAATCTGATCTAGCTCTTGTGTGTCTGATTAAAGCCTCTCTCTCTTTTTTCCAGTGATATGCCATCTCACTGGTTGCATAAACCTGGCAGTTATGCTACACTGGGCACTTTCCCTGTTTGGCTATTAAACTGCCCTGACGCTTTCTTTTGTCAGGGCTTCTTTCTTCCCCCTAATATCTCACCTAAACTTTTCTTTCTTAGCTTCGGGCCATTGCTCCCTGGCCTACAATTTTCTGAGACTGTGAATAATTCCCTCCTTTCATTTCTATTGTTACCTTGAAGGTATTTATAGACTGTGATCATGTTCCCCCTGAGCCGTGTCTTTCACTGGACTCTATGAATTTAGCTTTCTCAGCCTCTTCACATGTTATGTTCTCTAATCCACGTATCATTGCCCTCCTTTGTTTTAATCTTCTTCTTTTGAAGGTTGGTTACTCGAAATACACAGCATCATGGTTTTACACAGCCGTTATTTATATGGATTTGCATGCACTTCCCCCAGTTAGCTGTATTTTCTTACCCAGCGGGGCTATTTCTGTTTATATTGGTTTACTTTATGAAATATCTCTCTCCTCTCCAAATTTAATTTTGCAAATGAAAATATACCACATAACTCTCCATTTTGTTGCCAAGGTATCAACAGACGGCTAAAGAAGGCAACTGACCATAAAGACTCCTAAGGTCAATTTTTGTTTGCTGCAAAAACCTTGCCCGAGTTAGGTGCAGCAGGATTATGCCTGTGTAAGGACCTCTTTGTCTGCCTATTTTGGAAAATAAAATCAGCTACCTGCCCCCAGCCATTCAGTTTCTCCATTTAGCATAGTTTCCTCCGCTTTATCACTGAAATATGAATTTCTGTCCTATGGAATAATCTAATTCTGGTTTCTTGTAAGATTAAAAATCTCAGTTTTAAAACTTGTCATGAAATACAAAATTCTTGGGAAGGAAATACAGTTTTGGGAAAGTAGAAATGCTCCATCTGGATGGCTTTTACCTAACCTAGGTACTATGATTTGGCTGTACAGACATATCTGCCCTTGTAACCTCTCAGGTCAGCTCATCAGCTCAGCGCACCACAGAAGCTGCAGGTCCCAGTCGACCCTGCCCCAAGCTGTCCCCAGCAAACGCTGCAGCTCAGCTAGGCGCTGGGCTCCACCATGCAGCTCTGTCTCTTTTCAGCTTGCTGCTTTTTCTAAAGTTTATAACAAATCTACAAATGACAAATGTAAAAAGCAAAAAGCCTCAGGAAAAGGTTGTATCACATCATAGAAAAGGAGACCATGCCTGGGAGTGAGACCTTTGTATGGGGAAAGAATTACAGCTCCCCCAGAGCAACAGGAAGGTTGAGATGAAGGTAGAAGTTTGAATCTAAATTTGTAAAATTAGGCCATATTAAGATTTCTAACAAAGTCAAAGTACTGGAAGGTGGAAAAGGCTTCCTACACTGCAGCACGTGTGGCTCCGTGGATGTGCCCAGGATTAGATTTCTGCACATCTCCCATTCACTCTGATGCCTGTGTAGAACCTGACGCTAATGATGTCCCTTGTAAGACAGAATAATCTATCAAACTAGCCAGTACTTCTCCAGCTTCTTCCTTGGACTTCCCCATCATTCTGTACCAGTCCTTTGGTTTTACTTAGTTCTTTATTGTTTGAAACAACTGTCTCTTTTTGTCCTGGGCTTGTACTGGATTTGCAATTAGGGTCTCAGTTCTGAAAGATCATGAGAAAAAAACCACATGTAATAATAATAATACTGTGTTTAAAATAACTAATTCTTAGTTCTACATTGGTTTATTGAAAAAACTCCTCCAATAAGTAATAATAGCAATGCATATGAGGACTGCTGTCATACAGGACATAGCAAACTTTCTAGAAGATCTCCTATCTTCATACTGTACAAATATTTATTCTTAGCAATACTGCTGATTTTACTAGCACTTCACCTCACTCTGTTTCAGCAGAGCCATGACAGGCTTCATATGACAATACAAAGTGGACTAGTAACATCTGCAGGGCTCGTTCCTGCAAGAAGAATTGAACACTCTGAATAATTAATTTTTCTGTTCAGTGGTCGGACCAAAATTAGTGGGGGAAGAATTGTTTCAGGTATGTCCAAAAGACAAGTGAGTGTTTCATTTTTATCACTGAAACAGAAATCTTCAAAATTAAAAATAATTTCCAATACAAAGATTGTTTTTTGCTTACAAGTATCAACTTTTTTTTTTTTAAGTTTAGAGTAGTTTATAAGATGTTTAGTCAGTTGATACCCTCATTTAAAAAAAAAAGGACAGTTCATTTAACAAACATTTTGTAAATGAAAGATCCCAGCAAGCTTTAGCAAGAATTACAAGAAGTTATAATCTCCTGCCTTTCAGAGAATCAGTGTTTTTAATGGACACCAAAATGCACTCTGGAAGTAGGCTGCTACTTCTGTCTTTTAGTTAATTATTAAATGCAAAATGTTTGAAATATGCATTGTAAGATGACTTTATTTTAATTTTGCCAGCAGAGACATTGACAGCTCCTGGATGATACTGCACTGAACTATCCTCTTTGATGACATTTTCTTTTTAATAATCATTGATCCACACAAATTTGTCAGTTCCTAAATAGGAGCTCATCATTCACATTGCTTGTGAGAGCTCTGTCAAGGGCTGAGCATGGCGCAGAGGATCTCTGGCTATGAAAGTTTGCCATGTAATCACATGATAAGCTGGATATGATTTGGATCCTAATTTTTTGTGGCTGTTCTAAATACAACAGCGTACCAAAATACCACGTCTTTTGTCCCTGTGCGCTGAGAGCATTCAGAAAGGAAAGGTAAAATCCTGTGATGAAACATAAGCAAGATAAACTAATTTGGAAAGCCATATTTCCTGTCTGTCCCCAAGAACGAGAATCTCGTATCTCCATCTCCACCCTGTTTGGGCCAAAATATCACCGTTTTCTCAATTTATTGTTTAAATGATTTGCCAGCCCAACCCAGTTCTTCATGCAATAGGAATGCAGAGGTCTTTGTCATCCTTCAGAGGATGACAGGGATGGCTTAGCCTGGGCAAGCTGGAGCAGAAGCACAGACTAGGGCCCCAGCATGAGCTCTGGTCTAAAACCCGGGGAACAGGCTGTGCTCGTTGCTTATTGAGCAGAAGGGGCTGCTCTGTGAAAGGCAGGAGGTGAAAGAGGGCAGGGAGAGCCTGAGGGGTGCGCGGTCCATGGTGAGACACCAATCCATTAAATGGTTTTGCTTTTCCTGACCTCCTGTCACTGGACGTTGCTCTCAGCATAGTCAGTCCTGTATCCCCTCCCAGACACCACGCTGACTGCAAAACATATGAAATAAAATCAGGCAAAGACTGCACAACGTGCAACCGCTAAAGGCAAGAGAAGAGGCATCTGGGCTGTCTGGAGGCTCTGGTGAGGCAACAGATGTGAGGCAAAGGGGGGAAAAGTGTGCGAGGGGAAGGTGTAAATTTGAGAGCAAGAGCCAAGACTCGAATGCAGGAGTGAGAAGGAGCCAGATGAGCTGAAAGGAGACCTGCCATCCATGCCCCAAGGGATTCATGAAGTGGAGAACAGGAGGCTGCCCAGCCGTGAAAGTCTCCTTTCAAGGAGGACAGTGGAACAGTTTGCAGCAATTCCCTGTGGCAGGGACAGGGCATTTGATGAGTCTCCCACAGGGTGGACCATGGATCAATCAAAGCATGGCAAAGCCTTGCTTTTCCCTCTCGCTGCCCTAGGCCTTGTCCTACACTCACCTTGAATGTTATGAACGCAAACACCTGCTGGAAATTAAATTGTAACCTGTGGTGTAAGAGCACACATGAAGCCCTGAAGAACCATTGGTGACATTACACAATCATGTCTTAGACGGTCTGGTGCTAAGGAGCAACTGTACCTTCCAGCTGTTGTACAGAGCCTTGTGGGGCATGATCCTCGTCCTTTTTTTCTCTTCCTCTCTGCCCTTTCCAACTATGGGAAGAAAACAGATCAACACTGTAATGTGACTTCTTTCCCGAGTCCTATAGGGAAAAGAGATGGGGCAGAAAAGGACTTCCAGTCCATTCCCAGAGAATCCCCATGATTAGGGGAGAAGACTCCTTTAGGATACCCCTAGAGACCACTACTGTATTTCTTACTTTTACAGTGATTCCCAACAATCTTCACTGATTACCATCCCCTTAGGACAGGACTGTTCGCAGACACATAATGCTCTGTTTTCTCCTGTTCCTTCCCTCAGCATCTCCCCTGAGCTGGTATCCCTGGGCAGGAGGAAGGTTACAGTTCTTCCCCCCCTTTTCATCTTGTCAGCTGTACCTTGATCTCATTCTCTGCTGGCACCCAAGCATGGTTTATCTTAGTAACATTCCATTTCTCTGTCAGACATTAATTCAGGTGGTAATTTTGGGTGAGGTATCGTCTGCAAAGACAACAAATGCAAGAAGCAATCTTTCTCCCAGCAAAGGATAAACTAGATGACCCCAGTGATTTTCTCTGTCACTACTATCTATGTTTCTATTATGGAATAAACTGCTGGACGAGGAGAAGAATTTAACTCTTTGACTGTAGTGATGGATACTACCAAAAAGCTCAACTTAGTTCATCTCCTCACTGCCTTATAAGGGGCAGTATGTGTCCAGAAAAACAGCGATATATCTCTTCTGTGCAGAGATGATTTGTAGAGCATAGCATATTCCCCTTGAAGGATATCACGGATTGCAAACATGCTTAGCATGGATGGCTCAGGATTTGAGTACCTGTATGAACTTAAGAGGCAAATTTTGGCTTTCTTTCCTTATCTTCAGTCTTTGTGAGACATATTTCAGTCTGGAATTAATTTTTAGCACCCATGTGCTGTCCATACAGTTCTGGAAATGCTAAAGTAAGGACAGAAGAGTTCAGGAGAAATGCGTGGGTTACAGCATTTCCCTTCCCTGAAAGCCTGAGGACTACCTCGAGCCTGAAGCACATTCATTCACTGTCCATTACTGATCTCAGGACAGGAAGAAAGTTGAACTCCTGATGCCAGCAGAAAAGTCCTCCACCAAACAGTCTGTTATTAAGATCCTGTTCATTATACGGTAAAGGTCCTACAGATAAGTCTTTTGTTTTACTTTTCAAACAAGAATACCATCTTCCAGCTCTTACCAACAGCAAGCTACCAGCCCTCATCCTTTCATATTTGCTTTTCTAGGCAACTGAAGGAAAAACATTTCTGAGTGGGTTTAACAAAGGGAGCTGAAGACAATTATGTTTATAGTTTATAAATGTGAAGGTGACTTCTGGATGTTTATACTATTTAGTCTGAGAAATGTTGTTAAAGGGAACAAGACATCTCAACCCTACAGCATCCTATTTTTCTGGGCAGTAAAACTCCATAGTACCAGAGGGTGAATAGTCATCTTCTGCTGTTAGCCTCTCAATTTATTAAGAAATTCTTGAATATTATTTCCCTGCCTCTTTCCTCCTTTTCTTTCTTTTTTTTTTTTTGTTTACCAGATAGAGCAATGCTTCACTTAAACTCCATTGTAGTCAGCGACTGTCTCTAGCTGACACTGGATCACACTGTCATTATGATTTAGGGTTTCACCAATCGTGCTTTATTATTTTTGTATTTTCCAGAAGGTTTTAACTCTCATTTTATGTGTTCATCGAATTGTCTAAAGCGAAGGGACTCTCAGTCTCCATTGCCATACTAAAAGGAAATAGAGGAGAGCTTGCTGTTATTACCACGCAAGCTAAACAGTCTGAACAGTGTCTTTTAGCCAGATTTGTGAATTTACAATTCACATTATAAATCACTACGGGAAGGGGAATGGCAATCACTGCATTTTGATTTATTGCCACAATACTTTTCATATAAATATACTGACCACAATAGGGAATTTAGGTGTATTTTCTATGTCTTGAGGCAGTAAACATATCTCTTCAAAGCACCATTTGTGCTAGAAGTCAAAAGAGTATCTCTGAGTGACAACTACTCACAGAAGAAAGAAGAGAGAGTGCCAGGCTTATGCACAGTAGAGGAATAATAAAAAAAAAAATCTGCTGTGTGATGTAACTGTGTAGGGCTGTATAATTTCTGCAGATTGGGATGTAGTTGTGTTCACGTAATGCATAAATAGTTCGCCCTGCTTCAAAGAGAGGGGCTGTCCTGGGAGCTATGGGGCACTCAGAGTTTTAGTTCCTACTTTTCCATAGACTTCTGTGGTGTTTTCTGCAAGTCATTTCATTTCACTGCACCTAAGTTTCTTCATCTATAAAATAAATCCTTCAAATAGAATTGGATCAGCTTCATACAGCAAATTACATCTCATGCTGAATCATGTCTTTTATCTCTCTGTCTGCTTATTTTTATTGTGAGTTCCGCAGGGCAAAGACTATCACTTTAAGTCTCATATATAATAAAAGTGTCTTTAGCACCGCAGATCCCATTCTCAGTGACTGGAAGCTTACTGTAATAAAAATAAACAAATGTCATCAGCCACCAGAATTAAAATAAAGCATCCAAACCAAAGAAAATCTATACTTATGACCCTCTCTCATGAACATACTGGCCCCCAAAATAGATACACTGTTTAGGCGCATCCCTGGACAGGTGTAAAACAGCGGCTACATTTCAGCCTTTGGCCAATTGGAAGCATTAAGAAAAGCTTTCTTGCCACAGCCAGAGCCATTTAGGAATAAAATAATGAAGACCGCGGGCTAGGAAATGGGGTACTCAATAGTTCAATGACCTTAACAAGAGACTGGAAAGGAATATTAATACTCCTGAACCCCTGTTTTCAATTGTAGGAATGGGTTGGCTAGTCTAAACATACCTGAGCTGGAGAAAAGTCAAAAAAGGGATTTTTCTGGTGAAACAGACACATGGGGGGATATCTGGAAAAGAGAGCTGAGAACACAAACAGGTCTGCCTGTTACTAGAAGAGCCCAGGCCAGTGCTACCAGCCAGGTTTTGTGGCATGCCCACATAGCATGGAAAGACTCCTTAAAAGAATGCTTTCTTAGAAGACAAAAGCTGGAATCTTGTTCTTACTGAAAATGTCATCTCCTGATACAGACACAGAATAGAGATACAACCTGAATAGAAATACAACGTGGATTTGGTCCGCTGAGCAGTTTCAGAGCATGTTTACCGTACTTTACCTGGTCAAAAAATTGAAGAATGGCAAAGATGGAAATATTTTCTTTTTTAATGCCTAGATTTGATAGCTCTGAGAATTAGTTACAAATAAATACAGAGGAGATAAAAGGCTCATTAGAATTACCCTTGAAAACTGGGGAAGAAGGTGCTGGATCGTTGAGGTCAGTCCCTTCAGTTTAAGCTTGAGCTTTTTGTTCAGACAAAACTTAGTGTCTCACCGCAGTTTGGTTGCCAGTCCTGAGCCCAGGGTTGTGCCCTAATGATAGGTTCACGATACATTGCTTGTTATTTTTCATACATATTAAACTCATTTTTTTCCACAGAAGAGGTCTCTGGGGTCAGCAAACGCCTCATGATGCTCGTTCCCTTGAATGGCACTAACACCTTATGTGGCAGTCATTTCTGCATTTCTGCTTGCTGTGCCTACATTTTAAAGAACATTATTTTCTTCCAGAAAAACATTTCAGTTCTTGCAATCAGTGCTCGTTTTTGTAAATTAAGGAATGAATTGTGCCAAATTGTTCTCCTCTTTTTCTTTCTTCCAGGGTTATTTGCAATGTAGCTTATGCTACTGTCTGTATATCTACTGCGTGCTTTACAGAAAAATGAAATCATTACACACAACACAAATTACTAGACCTCTTTTATAATCACACACTCTTAATTGGCATGTAAGCACTAAGATCAGTGTAATACATGCAGTAAAATGTCTCTGACTCATTTTTTTCTCCCAAGTTTAAAGGTCAACGAGAATATTTTTCTTTAATTTGACAGGCACACAAGAAATAATGCAAGACCCATTTATGGTCAGGTAATGCACAAAGAAATCTATAAATCAAGCTAAGGGGAATATTAGATCATAGTCATATCTGAACCCATCTGGCTTAGTTCACGAAAGAATCAATATGAGGCAGAGAGCTGAGTATTACTCGTGATTTATGCGCTTGCATCTAAGGGGAGAAACATTTGCAATTTTTAAGTCGCTTCATCTGAAACAAAAGGATATGAAAAAGAAACTACAGTTGGCTATTACCACATATGCATTAGGTAAGTAATTTGATGACAGATTATAGCTGCTGGAGGAAGGGATGGTTCTAGTCGTTCATTCCACTTAATGACTCAGCACATTGTTTTAGTATTTTGATCTTCCTCCCCCCAAGTTATATTAGTACGGAGGTGTTAAGAAATAAAAATAGCCAGATTTCCATGTGTTTTATTTTTGTAGATGAATTGCAATTAATAGTTCTCAGGCATAGTACTGTTAGAAAATATAGCATATTGTAACGTACATAACATATAGCTTTTCTTCATTGTCTTGTTTCAAATACGACTTTCACCAATAAACCCCACACCTAAAAATGTATCATGGCCAAATACTAATCTTACCCCATACCATATTAGACACATAAGCTTTTGATCCTTCTGTGAACATCCAGGATTTACGTGAAAGCTTTCCACCTATATTGTACATCTCTCAACTAAATAAAATCTCCAGTTGGCCTTAAATTCAGCCTCCCCAAGAGGCAGGATGAAAAGTGTCATATTGCGTTGCAGTACGCTGTGTGAATGCACAGGGGTGGGAGGCAGAGGAGAGAGAGATTTCACAAAGCAATTAGAGTATGAAAAACAGATACTGCAGTGATGGGTGCCATAAAAGTATCAGGGGAACTGGGGCAAGTAAAACATCCATTTCAGCTACAGTGATTTGTTTTACATACAGCGCTAATATCCTTCATACAAATACCGAATGCAGCTTAATTTAAATCTAGAAAGGCATTTAGACTAAAGGGAGAGCCTGACATATTTTTCTCCCAGCTAACGTGTACAAGTAGAATCAATAATTTTCCCAGTATATGTTGATAAATTATTACATCAGACATTATTGATCCAGACAAAGAAGGAGGAGGTCAAAATAACGGAAATCAGATGGTTGTGATTAGAAATGCTTGGGATATTCATTTAGAAAAGGTTGATAACTAAAATGGTCTATGGGCTTTATACTTATTGATTTAATAAATAGAATAAGCCTTGCCGATCCAAAACAAGGTTACATGTATAGGTATTTCAGGGGGTTGTGCTACTGAAAGCCAGTCTACGTGTCTTCTGTCTGTGTTTGAATTATATTTTAGTTCAGCACACTGAAAGCATTCATTTTAAACATCTGTTCCTTTCAGCCACAATTTTCTACTACATTTTGCTGCTGAGAACCCTTAGACTTCATTCTGGTAGTAAGCTTAGTACTCTTTCAAGTATTTATTTAAAAGGTTTTCATATGTTTGTGTCATTATTAATAATGAATACATTCATTAATTTAAACATGCTTTACAAACACTGGGCAGGATCCAAGAGCCTCCCATGTGAGGAGTGATGTGTTGGGGCTGTACTATCGATTCTTTCTCGGATATATCCTTTTAGCAGAGAATAATACATCAGCGTTACACCTTTCAACCCAAAAGATTCCAAAATGTTTTCTGAACCGAAGAGGGCAGTGTGTCTGCTAGCAGAGATAACGTCATCCATCCCAGGAAGGCACCACCTTTGAGGCATTGTATGGGAATAGCCTGGCAATGCAGAGGCTCAGGAGCTGTGCAGATAGGGAGGAGAGACGGCCATACACATGATCGGAGAGAAAAAAAAGAGGTAGAACGTGATTTACCTGAGTGGGACACAGTCAGGATACAAAATCCACAGCTTTCTCTCCCTTTGTCTTCATACCACCAGCGTCTCTTCTATTTTGAGAGTCCCACTTGTCTCTTTGTTTCTCCCCTTTACTAGCTTTACTATCCAGGCACTATTCCCCCACCTGGGGCTCAGTTTCCCTTTTGCAATCTCAGCCTTCTACTTCCACGCTTTTGCTGTTAACGTAGTCTCCAGCTGCCTCTTCTCCATAACATTCCTGCATCATACACCCTCTGGCCAGCAGCTGCAATTGCCCTTCCTATCCCCTCTGGGATGAGCCGGCCCTTTTGCAGTGCCAGTCACCAGCGCCAGGCATGCCTCCTTCCTGCTCTCTGTCCTACTATCTCTATTTTACCACCTCAGGAAGTAAATAAGAGGGACTAGCCACAGGGGGGCTGCAGCAAAGTCCTTGCAAGGACTTTGAATGCTCTTGATAAGAGCGATACCTACCAGCTGGGGCTTGTAAGGACAGAGTGGACCAGAATCTGTTTCACCTGTTTTCTCACAGGTGGCATTTTTCCTGGTACCCACAGGAGCAGGCTGGAGCACTGCCTCTGGGAAGGGTAATTTAACTGAGCGTATAATGCAAGTATTATTACCATAGCCCTGAATTACAAAAGAGAAGCAGAGCTCCACTACATCTCTGGGGAAGGGTGGGGGTTGGTCATGTCTCATCAGTTTCAGAAGTCCTTCTAAAATATGGTAACACAGGAAATGTGTGTGTGCAGATATGGCTCATTGAAAGTCAAAAATTCTTATCCCATTTTCTTTCCATGCTTGGGATTTTTCCAAAGTTTCTCTTGAGCATAAGAAACCAACTGTGCTTTTCCTTAAGGTCTTTAGAAATTCCTTGCTCTGGTTCTGGTGTAATGAAT
The DNA here is from genome assembly GCF_000699105.1 of Pygoscelis adeliae. NCBI lineage: Eukaryota > Metazoa > Chordata > Aves > Sphenisciformes > Spheniscidae > Pygoscelis > Pygoscelis adeliae. The sequence goes on along the minus strand of NW_008824401.1, from coordinate 3,161,924 downwards.
ACCAACTGACTGTTGAGTTGACAGTAGTTACAGAGTCTGGGCCACATGGGACAGGAGTATAGTGTGAAAAATGAAAACGTCCATATGTACTTCTCATTTGCTGTGAGTAGAAGGTGATCCTGAAAATGAATTCTATATTTCTTCCCAATCATCCTTCACCATGGCCAATGCCTAAAAAGCTGTGTGTTTTCCCCGGGCAGCAGCACATCTAGCGGTCATAGCAGCTGCATAGGAGTTCTATTGCAAGGGTGACAAAAGTCATCTTCCAGACAGGTAGAAAATGATACAAGCTCCATAGGACATGACTGGATCTATCATACCTGCTCTGCGTTACTTAAAGGTACAATAGCATAGCATAACAAGGTATATTGGCTAACTCAGTATAGCAGCATCATAACCTCTATACCGGGTTATAGTTATGATTCTCCTTTGGACAGTACAATGCACCTCTTTCTTCTGGATAAGACCTATTATATTTGTTACCTGCTCTATAGTAAGACACCTGGACCATCATTACCCCACACCAACTTTATAGGTTCTTTTGCCCGACCAGATTCTTTCGTCCTAAAACTCGCCAAAATGAGCAGCATTAGAATGAGAAGGGCTGGGCTGGGGTGAAACAGGAGAGAAACACTAGTTCCCTGTCCTGTACGTGCTGCAAGATGAAGCAGACTCGTTTGAGTTATAGCAGTGGGATGTGGCAAAGCTTTCTGGTCCTTTCTAAACAGCCCAAACTTCATTGATGTGAGGCAGGGCTGTAAAGTATAAGAAGACAGAGGGTGCTCAAAGGGCCATTGCTGAACATTTCCTTCACTTTCCAGGCACTAAATTTGGTTTTGGACATCTACATGCAATAGCAGTTTAGGATTAGATTAAGAAGTACTTCATGCCTGGGATTACACCCAAATTCCGGGAAGTCATTTCAGATCTCTGAGGAGCAGTCATAGCCTAAAGCAGAAACACAGCGGTCCTGTGCATGGTGAGGTGCGAGCACCGAGCACTTACAAGGCAACAGAGAGTAATTTGGTGTCCCTCAACTGAAATGAGATATGATTTCCCTAGCAGGGAGTCCGGTATTTGTACTATATTCAGGTGATAGTGTTTATGTATCTCTGTTAAAATGGCATATTATTCACAATGCTGATATCTTTGTGGCCACAGAGGCTAAACTATTCTTTCTTATTAATACTTTTTTTTTTCCCCCTGCAAAGTTTCACTTCTTTAATGCTTGTTGTTTAGAAACTTTGTGTTATGTAAATAAAAGCTGTGACCTTTGCCTTTCCAGGGGTTGGAGCTAAGTTAATGTAGAACAGTGCCAAGAGAGAGTAGGAGTAAACAGGGTTAGAGCACGTTTTAAAATGCCATTTTCTTGCTTGTAATTTATTCTTCCTACCTCTAGCATTCCTCTGCAGAGATACTTAAAAAAATAGGTGTTCCATGCACTGTATATCACAGGTTTATTTAGGACTGTTGTTGAAGATTTACACTGCTTAGAAGAGCAGCCATAGCAGATAATTCCATTTGCAAGCTTCAACAAAACGTTCCAGGGAAAGTGCTGTTATCACCGTGGAGAATTGTAATGATGGCAGAGTTTACAGACAACTTACTTGGCAAACAAGGCTGCAGCAAGACACCTCAGCAAGTTCTTTTGCCAGTGGTGGCTTTCTGATTGTTGCTGCTGCCTGTTAAACACGCTTTACATCTACCTCCGAGCCCGCTCCAGAAACTTCAGAACTGTGTTTATCCTGCAGCGCTAACCTTGCTCCTCATAAAACACCTATCAGGAACTCATCTAAATAAGTTGCTGAGCACCTCACAGACCTGACTGGGGAACTTTGTCACTGCTTGTTCTGGTATAAAACTTCTCATTATGTAAATAAAAGTTTTGGCTTTGCCATTACAATAAGGAAAATTAATACTAACTTTACTAATAACGTAATATGATGCAAGGTGACCATGGGAGAAGCTGGTTTAAGGTACCTCCTGCTTTCTGGGAGATGCCTCATTAATTCACATCTCGCTAACCGCAGGATTCACTATTGCAGTAAATTAATACGGTGCTTTAGTAATCTGTAACCAACTGTTGGAGGGAGTGAGGAAAAGCGGAGCTTGCAAGCTGGTAACTCCCTTCATCTTACAGTCCTCACTGAACAGAGGCCCTCTCTGGAGGGACCTGGACCCTGGACCTGCAGGGACGCTCCAGAGGGACAGCAGTGATATCCTTGCTATATATTGCACATAATATATAATTGTTATGTGCCGTATATTGCACACAATATGTAACAACAATATAGCACTATATATTGCACTTATCCAGCTTAGATTCCCTTCCCTACAGGCAAACTGCTTTTCTGTGCCACAGCCTTGGCAACACCTAAGAACCTGCTCACTTGACCACGTCTCCGTCACCAGCTGCCCGTGCAGCAGGCTGTACCACCGCTGAAAGAGAAAGACAGACTAAATGTATATGGCCTTCCTTTCACAACTGTTCACTGGTATCTGGAAAAGGAAATCTGAGCTACTCCCTCTCATATTGTTCCTTTTCAGCAAATACATCAGGTTTCGGTGTTGCCCGTCTGACACCCCTTCATTAGCACTAGAAAAGCTCGTCAATGTAATCCTGTGTATATTGCACTGGAAACCTTGCAAGATGCCACACTGCTCCCCAGTGATTTTTTTTCCTTTCTCTCACTGCTTTTATGTTGTCAGCTAGAACAAAAGGAGTTTCAGTTAATTATCTGTGTATTTGCTGAAACCACTAACCTACATCCTAGCTAGTGCGAAACAGTTGCTTAACTGAAGTTCTTGGCAGATTTACACACCTTCTGGTTGTAAGTTTAAAAAAATCTATTCCCATTTTCAGATTTGCATATTCAATTTCCTCATATAAAAAATAAACATTTTACCTTTTTCATTACTCTCCAGTAACTAAGGTAAAGGAGGAGGATTCAGTAGCTGGAATATTAACCTGAACTGTGGAAGGTCCAAACTTAGCCTCTTCTTGTCCACAGATTTCCCACTTCTCTAGGCAAGTTCTTCAGGTTTCTCTGCCTCAGCTTCTCACTTGTAAAATGGGAGCAACAACGTTGTTTTCACAACTATAGATTGTGAAAATCTCAGCTATTACAGTGACAGGGATGGTGCAGGTGACTAAATAGATAAACTGTACTGCAAGAACAGAACGTGGAAGGGTTTAATCTGATTTAGTGCTTTGAAAATATATTTATCTCCACGCATGTGACTTTCTTTTGGCGCTGTTCTTTTTTGAGGGACTGTTTCTCAGCTGAATCAGTTTCCTCAGTTCACTTCACTACCCAACTCAAAGACATTATGCCAATGTAACGCAGCAGGCAGGACAAGATGGCTAGAAGTATTAACTGCTTGAGTTGTACCGTCACCAAACAGCAAATCATGGCCCTAGAGTTTCATGAATCATTTTTTGCACAGTAGCACATGACATAGCTGGAAGTCAATTAATGTTTCCACTGATTTTGCTTACAGAAAAATCAGTGACCTTGCATACAACATCCAAACAGATCACATGCAAAGTCACAGCCACCTCACTGAATGTCACCATCTACGCACCCACCATGTTGTCCTCACCCTTGATGGTAATTAAATGTGAATTTTCTCCTCCTGGGCAAAAATCAAACATCTGCAAGATGTGGAGATCTTATCCTGGGTGTGGAGGGAGAGGATTCAGATGTCTCTCTTCTTGCAGATAATTGCTTAGTTTAATGAGGAAGTTTTGCAGAATTTTTAACCATTGCTTCTGTGCCTTGTTTAATTATTTGCATATGGCATCATCAAGTTAAAAAGAGTGTGCATATACAGCACTTCTTCTCATTCCTGTATTAGACATTAATGAAAGGAAGCACGAGGATAAGTTTCTCGCTAATGATGATGGAAAATTAGTTTCAAAACCCCAGAGGTGTCTTGAAAGATACACCAATGATATATAAAGGTCCAAGGAGAGAGATTCAGCACAAAATACTGCCTAGGCCCTTTTGGGCTGTTTCTCCAAGAGACCCTGTTCCCATTTAGTTTTGTAGTTATGGGGGAGGGTGGCAAAGAGTAAATACAGAAGGATCTAAGAGACTGCAATACACACAGCAAGTACGTGGGGCTGATAAACACAGCGCAGACTAGACAACGAATGCCAGCATGGCATATACAGTAAAGGTTACATGCCTGGAGACCTAAAGCCAAAGACAGGTTCATGGCTTTTTTTTTAAGTCTCAAGCTAGTGAAAAGTTGAGTGTCTGGAGAGGAGCAATGCTTTGTGCATTTGTCATAACATTTTGAAGGGCAGCAAATCCACAGTCAGGAGCACAAGGTAGGAGAAAAACAGTTGCTAATTCTTTTCCTCTCTCATTCTGCAAGATGCAGTCTCCAGTTACTCTCAGGCATCTCAGCCAAGCAACAAGAAGCCAGTTCAGAGAGGATCACACTTTACTTACACTATGCTACTGTATGCTTCAGCATCTCATTTGCAATCTTGTGTATTTCTTCTCTGATAAGACTGAGTTTTATAGTGGTTTTCAGTGTGAAGGGAAGAGATGGTGTTGATCATTAGGACTTACTGTTTTAGCCAGTGGTAAGCAGTCGGTCAAGTATATAATACAAGCCCCATTTAACAGTAACGTATCTGTTAGCCCAACTTCACCCCTTCCTGCAGCTAAACTGGGAAGAGCTGCAGGAGTGAGAGTGAGGTGATGCTGCTGACACGGCTCAACCATTTCACCACCTCAGACAGGTTCAGTTTGGGGGATTGTTTATTCTCCTGATGGATAGACTCCTAATTTTTTCTTAAGAGTGCCTGAATCCCTCCGCAGATAAACAAGTCTGACAATAAGGCTGCTTTTCTTAGATAATTTTCAGAACAGTTTAGAAATAGCCCACGTATGCTCAGCTTGAAAATTCCTCCACCACGCAGTCGATGCTCTCTGCCTACAGTTACTGTTTGTCTGTGTTGTCTCCCAAGTCCCCTGGGTTATCACTTTAATGTCTTTGACATTAAAACACTTTAACAGGAAGTTGCTCATTATACATAGGCAGAATAGGAAAAAAAGGGTGAGGCAAGAAGGAGAAAAAGATAAATGGAGGCAGCAAAGAAGCTACCACTAATGGTTCAAGCCAAAATAGCTTTTCTTATGTTTCAGTAGGTCTCTCAAACACAAATACCTCACAACCATTAGCCACCAGATGCACAGTTTACTTATGTTAGTCTTGATGCTCTCAATTTATTCTGTTTTACTGATCTCTAATAATACTTTGCACACAATTATGATACTGCAGTTACAGTATACTTATGTGGGAAAGAAGCTCTTTAGTGCTTTCTTCACATAGTACGTGCTGGAAGCGTGTTTAAACCAGAGCTAATGGTTTGAAGAGGTCTCAGATCCTCCCTATGTTGCAATGCAACATTTAATAATACAGTCATGATGCTCCTGAAAAGGGATGCAAAATTCATCTGTAAAAACAAATAGTAAAAAAATACTAACAAGTTTTAAAAGAAGTAATGGAGTGGGCTGGCTGTAAGCTGGGAAAGTCCAGAATGAAGTCTAAAATGGTGCACTTAACCCCTCTGTTATGCCTGGGTATTTTGGGGATCTAACACTGTGGTCCAGCCACTCTTAGGCACACACATCAAGTTAGTATACGGGCAAAGCTGCAATTTTCACCGTGGTGAATGTACATAAACGCCAGTCATTGTTAGCCCTGAAGAGGGCTGCAGAGCTGAAACATTGCTATCTGGAACCACAGGAGTTCCTCTAATGGCTTCTCTAGTTTGTTAGATTAAACTTTTACAGCAACATGTGACAGCCAGAGTGGCACAGCTAAGTTTCAGTTCTAACCACAGTTTATTGCTAGTGATCAGCCCACACACTGCTAATTGTAAGTGGGATAGAAAAAACGTGCAGCCTGATTTGACTTAAAAAAAAATATATTTTCTCAAATCCTACGCTGTTTTTGCTCTATTGGAGTCACACAACCATGAGCTGTCATCTGATGAGGCAGTAGAACATACAGTAATTACTAAAAGGTAGATTTCAGGCTCTGGGTATTTCCCTCTTGCTAGGATGAGTAGAGGCATCAGTCTGGAAGGAAAGGTGCTAAGGAGCCAGAAGTTGCTTTCAGTGAACTTGAGCAAGAATTTTGATACCACTTAGGGTGTCAGGAAACACCCCCTGGGAGACACCAAGAATGCTAAAATTCATTACCTAAACCCAAGATGATTAAAGGAATTCCTTGAGAAATACAACACAGTAAAGCTAGGATGCATTGTTATTAGCAGTACATCCTTCTAGTGTAACAGAGCCCCACTACCTGACAGCTGACATGCTCTCTCCTGTTTAAACAGACACCAGGTGGGGAATCACCAGTAGCTGTTACGTTGCGCCTGTTCTCAGGCAACGCAGAATTAGCTCTGTCGGCCCTAGTTGTTGAGACTGGAAGGCACAAAACTTGTTGAGTATCCAAAATTAATCTAGCTAAAGACTATGTAGTGACTGGGCAGAATCTGGATCAACCTAAGGGAAAATTAACAGGAAGAATATCCTTCCTTCTTACAAACCGGACTTGCCTCTGCTGAGAAGTATTATGGCTTGCATTTACTGCGTCAAACTGATACAGCTCCAGCTTTTTTCCTGGAGGCTGGAGTGCTTAAGGGTATTTTGTATCGATATACTATATATCATGCAACATGTATGTATTATAAAATTATAGTAATATTCACAGTATTAGTTTTGGCAATATAGGACACAGAACTTAACTTCGACAGGGAAAGCACCTCTTACATCACAGAATTATGACCAAAGAACACATTTTCTGAAAGGTACCGTTTTGTTAAAAAGCCATTTTGGCAAAGAAAATTGACTTGCTCTAATCAAAACCACAATGCTATTACAATGTAAAATAACAGAGAGGTGACTATACTTTTATGGGCATCTGAGCATAAAACAGTGAAACAAGATTACCTGTGAAATGAAGGAACAGAAGGGCACTTGCTGTTACCTACCTACTACTCTACCCAGAGAAGGGAGAAATCACACTAAAGAGCAGCTGTGTCAGGTAAAGAAAAATCATGCGTCATTTCATTTTTCTGTTTTACTGATTTCAAGTGTTCCAAATTCTTGAATGACGCTCTCCAAAATAATGAGATTTAAAAATAGTAAATGTCATAAACACTTTCTGGATTTTATTTCATAATCAAAATAATTACAACACTATTCAAGGTTAAGTGCCTTAGTATTATTAATCATTCATTACATATGATTGAATTAAGGGCCAGCAGCACTCACACCAGTCCTGAAGACACTTGCCGGCTGGCTACTAACCCTTTCTTAATACAAGTAGCACAACTCGGCCATCTCCAGGGACTCTAGCAAAACATTAGCTTTTGTAACATGACTGGAAAGTCACCAAGTTTGGGTTATTTTCAGTTTATGTGGGAGTAAGTTCCAGGAAAAGAGCTGGTTGGGGAATTCTCCAGCAGAAGGATTTTCAGTGAGAAAATGCCCTTTTCACAGAACCAAAGTTTTCTACGTGGAAAAAGAAAGTTTGGAAAAATATATTTTTCCCTGGGAGAATCAAAATGAAGGCTCGCCCGGCTGCTGCCTGCTACATGCTCCTCAATTCCACTTTTGGCAAAAAGTGAATTTAACTGCCACTTTCCAGGCAGGCTGCTGGAGGTTAGCAGTCTCCAACTCTCTGCCCTCCTGGCACGCAGATGGCTGCGAAGGGAGAGGAAGAGGATGAAGTGGGGAATTAGAGCCCTCCGAATGCCTAGAAGACCCTTGGCAGTTCACAAGTTTTCTGCACAGCTGTCCAAGCGGTTAGCAGCCAAGCACAATGAAAATGCCACTTAAGGGCCCAATAAATTAAATTTTTCTGAAAATCCAGTTCTACAAAAATCTCACTTTGACATTTTATCCTGATTCAATACACCTCTTTTCCCCAGGAGAAAGGATATCTGTTTTCCAGACAATTCTGTCCACGTATCGTAGGGCTCTCGGGAGACCCCCTTGCCACCCACTCCTCTGCGTTGTAATGAGGGCACTCTGCTGGAGTGACCTTGCTGGCCACGGCCGCTGCCGCATTGCACAGGGAAGGGCTGTCCCGAAGCCGAGGCCTCTAGGGGGATGCTGGGGTATCTGAGTAAGCAATTAGCAAACAGGCCTTGAGATTATAGTTGAGATCAGAAGAAAAACTCAAAACCCTCTATCAACAGAGCTATGAAATGTTTGTTCCAGCCACAGCATAGAAACATGGTTTTAATGGCACTTAAAGAAATTGGCATCTTACAGCATTCCAGGACATGAATATATTCGTCTCTTTGCTTAGTCGCAGGAAATTGCAGTGATGGATTGACATCATTTTATAATGGCATGCAATGCACAACCGAAACAGAGGGCTCAGGCAGTGAGCTGCATTCTAACTAAATTCACAATATTTGTTAATAACAAAAGTTCAGCTAGCGTGATATAAGAACTGCACATATAGGATGAAATATTAATTTACTATGCTTCAGTTGAGATTTTTAAGGTAGTCTTATTTTCCTTGAATGCATGGGTTTATCATTATCAGCCTGAACACAACTAGCATTCTTCAAGGTTTCTTGCTGAAAAGAAATTGAGCGTGCAAATACTCTTTCATCATAATCACACTGGCTGTGCAAGGTAATTCATAAAAGAGCCAGAAATATATTGAAATTCAATATTGTTTTATTCCAAATCAATATTAATAATTGTTTGCATTTTTAAAGTGCAATTTACAATTGAAAAATGTACAGAGATCAACCCATAGTTGCTAACACATCAAATTTTCCTATTAAATTTAAAGGCATAGTAATTTTACTTAAAAATGTTCCTTATAAAGCAGGAGAAGGCATTGATCTGTGAAAACAGCTATCTATTATTTATATGCACAACATTAGAATGGGTTTTAATTATAAATGAGCTAAAAGGTCAGTAACTTTTATTTTTAAGGTCTTGATTTTAAATTTGGATAGCTTAATACAAATATTTACGCGCTGTGGGCTTAGCTATTTCTTTCAGTGGTGGGACGGCTCACAGTGGAAAGTGCACAGAGGGATTAGGCAAGGTTAATTCTCAGGAACTGGAGCAAAGGAGAGCCTCTGAGCTGCAAATGTAAATGTTCCCATCTGCTTCACTAGAGAATACTGTATCTGTGAAACGCTTCTTGAAAGGGTATGAAGTGAAACCGTGAAGCACTAGTGGATAGCGCAGGAAATGCAAATAATCAGAATTAAGCTTCAGAGGATTTTGCCAGCACCGGAGTTGGCGCTAAGGAGGCATAATCAGTTTGTAAATGGACAGACCTGTGGTTTGGTAGGAAATTTTTGTGAAAGAGAATGATTTAAGAAGCTGTCAAGCACCAGACTGGGTCTAAGGTGGTTTTCTGGATGTGCGGACGTGGGTACAAAAACTGAATTTGATGGAACCAGGAGTTAAAACTTTGTCTCTATCATCCTGGTTTGGATGAAACCATTGTCATCGGTGTGTTGATGGCAAGCTAGAGGCCTGCTTGGCTCTGTGTACTCTTCAGGAGTCCTGGCTCAGGCACACCCGGTTTCTTTATCGTGGAAATAATTATAGAGTGATAAAAGCAGAAAGTATTCTAAAAATGATCATTTCTTTATAAAGTCCTAGGAGGCCGTGGAATCTCTGTGCCTGGCTCTTTCTGTGGGCAGGTTGGTGAAGCATCTTTTAGCACTGGTTTAAGTACAGTTGATGTAGTTTATCCTGGGGATAACTTACACTGTGGGCAAACCAGAAAAGCTCAGCCCCTCTGGCACTGTTTTCCATGATCTGTTTGTAACCGTTAGCTGCTGGCACCTAAGTTTAATGAAAGCTTAAGGAAACCCTAGATCTGAAAGTGCAGATATTTAATTTTTTCCTATCAAACTGTGCATGTAGGATAATAAACTTACACAGCCCCAGGAGCTCCAGCACCAGAGCTGCAGGACTGTATCTTGTTTGGTTTCTCTAGGCAACCCCAGCGAGGTCATGGAGTACAAACTGGTATGACTGAGCAAGAAAACCATTTAGCAATGTGCTATCATTGGAAAATTAAAGTCCAAAAGGGATATTACAGTGATGTAGCCAACAAAATCCAAAGCTAAGCAGTCAGACTAACTTGAGCCATATCTCTGCCAAACACGGCGCAGAAAGGAGAAGAATTAGGCGTCCCTTAATTGCTACGAGAGCTGCAGTGCTCAGTGGGTTGCAGGTGTGGAACAAGACCTACAGCATATGGCAGCATCCCCGGTCCTTGACTCTAGCCTTGACTTTTCACAGGTCACCTTTTGCATTACAATAGTATTTGCTTTTTTTTAACCAAGGTTCTTCAAGCTTTGTGGAATTAAGAGTATATCAATAGTGACACTACCCTAGTAATATTACTAGTAGGAAATACTCCCCTCAGATACACATTTTACTCCATATGCGTTTTGTATTTAAAAGACAAATACTTGATCAAGCCTTTGGAAAAAAGTGTATAAAAATAGTAGTTTAATTTCATCTATCACTAATGAATTCATGATTAGTCTTTATCTGTGGTGTGAGAAAGCCAGAATCAGCTATTGCTTTCAGAAGAAATATCCCGGATAACTTCATGCAAATCACATAACTCCTCCCTGTGCAACAGTGCATCTATATGTTAAAAAAAATACAAAATCAATGCAATTACTTCTTCCCTTCAGACAAGTGTTGGAAGGGGAAACACTGAAGATTGTGAGGTACAGATAATTATATTGATGTGAACCATAAAATGAAACAACAAAAAAACCCAAGATAAACTTTGGCGTTTGTTATTGGTGCCAGGACAAATACTGATGCTTCTGTGTGTGCAGAATGTGTTTGAAATTTGTCTTACCGAGTCTTATTCAGGCAAGTCATCTTTGCACCTGTTAAGTCTCAGCCTTCCTTTACTGCTTGTGACATACAACACAGTATCTACAGTCAAAACCCAATGCTTTTGGTACCTTTTACAGAACCATTAAAAGTGAGTGACTTCAGAAAACTAACAATAATTTCTCTGAGCTTCAGTCAGGTTCTTTGAATGTGAATGCCTCGATTTCAGTAATGAATGCAAATATTCATGTTTGCGGTAACATCTCCCCCAGCCCTCAGCCAGAACTTGATCGGTGTCAACCCACAGGAGAGACAGCGCAGGCACAGGGACGAGATGATAATGCCAGCCCTGAGAGCCATCTCCCAGCATTTGAATAACCGTGCCTGGTACAGGGCTAAACACACCAAACAGGAAAAGATCCCTATTTTATATTATATTTGCTGTTCAGTTATCTGAGCCTAATTCACCAGTACTAACATGCTGGTATGTGTCTCAACAGTACAGCCAGAGCATTGGTGCTATGGAGGGGAATACCAGAATACCCTTTTTCTTCCCCAGGAGGATTCCTCTGTGTCACACATACTTTGACAATTGTTCCATCTCCTGGAGCAGGCATCATTATGCCTGTGTACATTACAGCAAAAAGAGGGAGGAAAGAACAGAAGTTTTGAGGCTGCGTCTACCTTCGCCTCACTGAATGCAGAAGATGAGAAGGGATGGAGTTACAAACCGAGTCTGATGTCAAATGCATCGAGTCAATAGAGTATATCCATTCCTATAGAGTATCAGTGTAACAACAGGAACTTTCTCAGTGACATTTAATGATCTCCGATATTTACAGCACACAAGTATGCCTAGCAGCTAGTTGCCTTATCTGTTCTTATTACAAATCTGACAAAAGGTGCTTAAAAATAATTGAATAACAGCAAACCTAACAGTAATATTCTCCCACTCTACCAGCATTACAGAACTGATTTTAAAGAGAGTTCATGCCTATTCAGGATTCTCATTACAGCTCAATATTGAAAATCCCCTTCTGTTTAAAAGGCTGAGTAGTTGCTCTGAAATCCATGTTTCTTCTGACTGCTCTGAAATTTGGAGTGTCTGAAATTCTGGTGCATAGTAGCATACAGATAAGGAAGAACTAGAAGTGCATCGCACGTAGGCATCCCAGTTCCTTATACAGTGACCATCATACTGGTGTCTCTGCTCCCCTGTGTGAATGGGGACCTACGGTCCTTTGCCAGACAACCTTGCCCTTCCTTTCTCACCCAGTCTTACAGTTACTGCAACCACCACCTAATGAAACAGCCACGTTTCTGAACACAAACCATGTCTGTCTCCTCGGCGGCTCTGTTGGCAGCTATGCACTCCTGTCTCTCAAAGTACGACTGTGCTGAAGCTGCAGGTAGTATCGCACCCTTTCCCCAAAGCTGACCTTACCAAAATGCAAAACTTTCGGAAGCCAAGGAGTGCAAGGGTAGGGCAAATGCTCATCACCCAATGTAAGCAATGCTCCAGTATAATACTGATTATATATTCTATATTATAATATAGAATACATATACATGATACCCTCATGCTGCCTTTGAACAGGCACCATCTACAGCAAATGCTCAGCTTGCTTCCCCAGAAAACTCCTGACCATGTCACAGCTCTGCCTCTCTGCAACTCCACCAGCTTCCACATGTACTTTCCCTCACTCATCGTTACACAGAACCATTTCACTCCTCTTTAAGTGATGGCAAAGCCCCCAGATGTTTCTCTTCCCTAATACACACCTAGGAGATCTCTCAGCTTGCAGAAGGGCTTCTTCCCTTTGGTCCCACACAGCATGTGAGCTGGAGGGGCTCAGTCCCTGCTTCAGACCTGCCAGCCCATGCAGACGGCGGCATGTCACAGCTATGTCTCTGCACACCCAGCCAACTAATCCTTCAGCACTCAGTGCAGCTTCCCTTTATACACTGCAGTAACGTGACAACTGAATTAAAAATAAAAATTCTATTTCATTTCGTTTAGAAATTGCCCTTCAAAATAAAATACAAATATTTATTTCAGTTTGCTTTGCAATATATCCTGGGCGAAAATTTTCAGTTGGAAAGAAAATGTAAGAAGCATTTTAGAGAAGAAAAAAAAGAATAGTTTTCCAACTGGATCTACCTATAGAATATGTCCTTTCAATTAGCTGCTAGGTTTCAACTGCCCAAATCAAGAACAAGAGGAAATAACATATCTCTGACACACGGGCATAGTCTAAGTGAAAAAGTACCTTGACTAAACAGATGGTGATCTTTCATTAGGGAGAAAGTATTTGTAAAATTTCAATAAGAAACAAATTAGTCATCATGGCTAGAAGGATTAAGAGCCAGTATTAGGTGAAAATAGTCAGATGTACACCATTACAAAAGTTCCTCAAATCAATAAAGGAACCCACTCCACTGTCACAGCAAAATGTTCCATTTCAAGGTTACGAGGGCTATTTTCTTCTTCCTGAAGTAACCATAGTAGCATCACAATGAACTAGACACAGTGTGAGCCAGGAGGTTGTTTTCTTTCTGCTTTTGCAGAAATTTTTCTGTGTTTTGTTTCCTCAAGTGCAGAATTAAAACCACCCTCACTTGTGACAAAGGTTTTTAATTCCTAGCTTACAGGGACCATTTCACAGTTTTCCTGTTTTTCTTGCTTGCTTACAACTCCCAAAGAATCTCCACTTCTGATACTTTTATTGTTTAGGAAAAGGAAATAGCATTGAAGAATCATGAATCTCCACACCATATTATATGAGCCGTGTTACGTATGGCACAAAGTTAAGCCATAATTTTGGAGGACAGGGCCCCACACCTATATATACATAAAGCTACTCAAAATTGTCGTTATAAAAACTATTTAAAATCTCATGATGTCAAGAGGTTTGGCATGTGAATAGAACTTTTACCCAATGGCTAGGAACATATTGTTTAAGTTTTTTATATATATATATATAAAATAAAATACTATATATTCTTCACTATGAGGGTGGTGAGGCACTGGAACAGACTGTGGCAGGGGGGTTGGAACTAGATGATCTTTAAGGTCCCCTCCAACCCAAACCATTCTATGATTCTATGATAATATACATAAAAGCAGCTCATAAAATAACTTTAAGTTCTGTCTTCTTTTTCTCCTTACAACAACACACCTAAAACTGCACAGAAAAATTAATTTATAAAAGCAAACTCCAATGTATATTTGCTTCTTACTGACATAAAGGAGAGACTGTGTCTGAGGTAATTACTTGTTTGGTACCTCCAGGTGCGTCGTATCTTCTGAAAGAAGGCGTTTTTATTCGGAATAGCCAGGAAACCTATAGAAGAGGCAACGAAGCACCTTCAGGGATGTGCAACCACCACTGTCCTACAATGGTGCAATCATCTAAAAGAACCTTTGAAAATGTGATAGTTACTTTAAATAGAACAGAGATTGAGGCAAGTGGAGTGAGAGGGAAGAATTTCAGACCGGACTCTAACTAGAACCAAGTGGGCACCTGAAAAACTAGGAACCTTTCCACTGTATTTTACAACAGAGTTCACTGCATTCAGCACAGTTTTCTGTATGAAATATTGTAAGTGGGAGAATACCTCTATAAATCCTGCTGCCAGGCAGAGCCTGGGAGGGCCGGGCTGCCTACACGTGAAATCTGCCATGCAAATTGTGTGCCTTCTGCTCTGGTGTGGAAGAAAGCTGGACAAGTTCATTATTGACACTCACTATTTACACTGTCACTGTACAGCTCCTGTGAGATGTTAATTTGAAACAAAGTAAAGGAGACTTTTTTCATTTCAAATGCAAACTGCTTTAGAGATTATATGTTAGTTTAGGAATAGTATTACAGCTCCTCAAGGATCTTGGAGAGGTGTGTGTATTAACTTGCTAAGGACCTGCTGCAGTACCGAGGAGATCAGTAACACGTGACTCCTGCTACAGTTTGCACCCAGAAAGATAGGAAAGAAATCTTCTCGACTTTGAAAGGATTATTTTGGTTGTTTACCGAGTGCTGTCCCTTTTGGTCTTGTAGATGAAAGTGGAAACCAGAAGTGCCCGCTTCCTATTGCAATGTGTGATGGAAATGAGAGAAGCAGCTTTAGCAGCTTTGCTGGGGGTTTTGGAATGGGCAAAAGAGGTCATATGTTATCACTCTGACTTCAGCCACATAAAACAGTATCATAGCTTTTTGCAGTTACGCCAAAATTCAGGTTTTGGCACGTTATATGGGTGAATATACCTTCTAGTGGTGTGCAGGTCCAAAGGACAGAACTGGTATACATAACAGAGTAGAACTGGACCCACTGATACCTGACAAAACAAGTTTCCACCAGAATAAAAGAAAGCCTCTAAACCCCCTTTGCCCCACTTTTTGCAGTTTATGGTTTCGTGTATATGTGAGCAAAAGAGGATCCTATAATTTTCAGGACTCTCTCCATGTTGAGAAATCCCCTTTTTGCATAATTGGAAGAGATGCTGAAAGCCAAGATGCATAATGACATCAGCGACTGGAGAATAGTGCTGTTAAAAGGCAGTACGTTCTGCCTAATTTCCTACAACGCTGATGGTGTGCGCTGGGTGGCATGTAACATAGCTTAGCATGTTCATTCAGGATCACTGGGACACAGAAGAGACTAATTAAGCTGCAGGAAAGAAAAGGTGCCAGGTCATCAGGCAGGTCAGTAGGTCCGATTCACCCAAGCACCAATTCCTGC
>NW_008824401.1:3143716-3146281 GCF_000699105.1 Pygoscelis adeliae | reverse complement strand
AGGAAAACTGAGAGCTCAAAGTAGTGCTGCATAAAATCACACAAGGCAGGTATGCTTTCGCTTCTTGAATTCAAACTGCTAAACTGGTCTGTGCACCTGGCAGCGCTGACAGGCAGCTCAGGACGTACCCATTGGAGCTCCTGGGGGGCAAGGGTTCAGCACCATCCTTCAGACATTGGCTGGTATTACAGAGAGGTGGGAAGGCTGAGCCACCTCTCTCCATTCAAGTACTTCACTTCTGATTTCCAAGGATTTGTCAGAGTCAGAGGAACCTCGTGATTTCATTGAAGCAGGTTTAATTCCCTTCCCCATATGAAGGAAAAATATCAATCCAGATTTTTTTCAGGAAAGAATTTTGGGGAGATTTCAGGGGCAGGGTATTTTGAACAGATTCAACTTAAAATTTCTTATTTCACCCTTCTTCAAAATACTTATTTTTTGTTATTACACAAAGAAGAACATAATTACAGATGAACTTGAAGTAAGCCAAACAAAATGTTTTGATTTGAAGTATCAGCTGGAAACAAATTTGTTCTTTCCAAATCTCAGGGAAGATCGAAGTTTTTGTTCTGTTGATACATGAGCAAGAATATAGAGACAGAAAATCCAGCACCCAAAGATGAATGTTTGGTGAATGGAAGCAGCCACAGGATTAATAGTTTCCTACTTCCTTCTGTGCTAAAGAAGCCAGAGGATTTGGGGCATAATACTTGGGATTCATTTGCATTTCCTATTTCCAAGAAGTGCTGACAGCTACAGAATAATATGACTTTTAATATCTCCACCTCTAGTACAGTGCCTGCATTTGTAAAACTGCTATAAAAAGTTAGTTTTACTGGTGAATACAAATAATGTTTATAAATCCCTTTTTGTTCTGTAAATGTCATGACAAGCGTGATCTAGAAGTCAGGGGTAAAGCAGAGAGTGGACACTTGAGTGATGGGAAAACTTAGTGCCCTGGGTTTGAAGGCCTTTTGTCTCTGTAAGTGCTTTGAAGCAAGGAAATGCATGCTTGGCTCAGCTTCAGAGATGAGAAGCAGCCATTGTTCACACAACTCATAGAAACACAGCTAATGTATCTAGAAGTGATCATTTCAGTAATAATAGCAAATATCCTTTTCTGATATTCTTGTAGTAATAGTAGTCCCTTTTTTTTCTATTCAGTTAATTGCCCACAGTCACTATCCCAGTCTCTAACTATCTCACACAATCTAAGTAAAATTATCTTAGTAACGCATAAAGTAAGTGCTCCATTACAGCACGCTTTCAGAACGCACAAAACAAAATCCAGTAGAAGACAACAGGTCACAGTTAAAATTCCCCAGATCAGCTAGGGGAGTGCTGAAATTTAACATGTAGTTTTGATTTCTATCAGGTGAAGATTGACTTATAAAAATATTTCTGCATTTATTAACACCTCTCTCTGAACTGGCAATACTACCAGTCAATGCATGCCGTTAACTGAGGACAGTTTGGCAAAGATAAGAGACACCGCTGAGGCTGTGCCCACGCAGTGCCACATTTCTCCGTACGGAGAGCCCAGATAGCGCTGCACGGACCCGTTCCTCCACAGAGAGCTCCACAGCACCATGCAGACATCCCAGTTTGCCTCCCAAGAATGGTATAACCACAGCAGCGAGAGCCCGTGCCCAAGCTAATCTCTGCTGCTTAGTACCTGGTTATTCAACAGCACACAAAGCGCCTGGTGGAAACGCATTGATCCCTGCTTTCAAAAGGCAAAGACACCTGCATACTGCTGCCCTCCTCTGAATAAACAGTGGGCTTTGACTCCACTCTGTACTGGCAGCCTGCTGTCAACTAAAGGAATATCAGCTAAAGCTCGCACAGCGTGAGAAATGAAGTTTACCATGTACATGTGAACTAGGCATTTACATTCATTCATAGGTGATTTGTAATTGTCCAATTTAGCAATCAGTACGTGTTTGCAAACAACTTGGATGTTTTGTTGACTTGCTGATGTATATAGTAATGTAAACCTGATGCTGGCATTCGTTTGCATTCCTTGATTCACTGGGAGCTGCATCAGCACCTTGCAGTGAAGCGCCAGAAAGGGAGAGTATAAAGGTGCCCTGCAGTGGGCAGGAGCCTTATGGGGTCTCTGGCCCACCTTGGTCCTTCCCTTCCCCTGGTGCCACATAGCAAAAGAGCCTCTTCTGTTCTCATCTTGGCACAGTTCCTTTCATCTTCAGGCTAATTTAGCTGGGCTGGTCACCAACTATCCAGGGGAGTGAAAGCACACCGGGACCCAATTACAGAGTCAGGTAACGTCTGCAACGTCTCTGTGAGCAGCCAACAGAGAGAAATGAGGGGCTGTAGATATCTCATGCCCCCTATCCTTCCTGTTCTCTGCGAGTGACCAAGCTCTTGGAAAGCAATTGTTGGTAGTGCTGTGAAAGCTGCATACCCTGACATCATGTTTTCCTAAGACAGCCAGTCTCAGATACGCTACCCACATAAAAAGGTGACCTCAACTAAAAATCGACAGACCTTTTTCTGGGGGCAAGTTATCCTACCACTTTGCTCTGCAAAGCTACTTTCCTTTGA